>NC_081547.1:27276597-27314168 GCF_901000735.1 Corylus avellana
ATAATATTTCTTTCAAAAAGTAGAAAAAAAAAAAAACTTAAAAATATGCTTGAAAATCCGAGTAAATTACACACAAAAAAAAAAAAAATCGATAAACATTCAAATGAATTAAAACATCATACCTTTAATTTTAGTTTAATTTATATAAATTAGAATATGTTAAAACATTGTTGGTCTGAAAAAAATAAAATAAAATAAAAAAGTTTAAGGAGAATAATTATCTCTAATTTGAATTTTTAGGCCAATAGATTATGTTTTTGTTAATGTTGGAGAGCGGAGAAAGAGAAAGATAGAGATGGAGAGAAAAAATAGGAGGGATATTAATGTTGGAGAGTGGAGGGAGGGAGATGTCTTTTTTTTTTTGAAATTAAGAGAGAGAGATGTTTTTTTTTTGACATATCCGCACAAGAGGAGGGAGGGGGATTCGAACTAGTGACCTTCGCTTCATTCGGCGTGGTCCCAGTCGATTGAACTACCTCTTGGGGGAGAGAGATGTTGAATGAGAGTGAAAGACTTGGAGAGAAAAAAGAGAGAGAGAGACGAGGAGAGAGAGGAAAAAAAAAGGAGAGAGAAAGAGAGAGATATGAATCGGTTCAAGAGAGAGATGTGGAATAAGAGTGAATGACTTGGAGAAAAAAAAAAAAAAAAGAGAGAGAGAGACGTTGAGAGAGAGGAAAAAAAGAGAGATAGAGAGAAAAAAAAAATATGAACCGTTCAATTTTTAACTGTTCACTTTTTTAAATAATGAGTTAAAGAATCGGTTTACTCTTTAAAAAAATTGGTCTTTCAATCAAGATTTAATGCAATCAAATAAATCATCTATCTTATTTCAATACAAATAAAACTTATATAATTCCGGATATTAAAAAACAAATAAGCAAAGTAATATTGCTTTCAAAAGTAGAGAAAAAAAAAAAAAAAAAACTTAAAAATATGCTTGAAAATCCGAGTAAATTTCACCAAAAAAAAATCCATAAACATTCAAATGAATTAGAACATAAGACCTTTAATTTTAGTTTAATTTATATAAATTAAAAATATGTTAAAACATTGTTGGTCTGAAAAAAAGAAAAGGTTAAGCAGAATAACTACCTTTAATTTGAATTTTTAGGCCAATAGATTATGTTTTTGTTAATGTTGGAGAGTGGAGAAAGAGAAAGATAGAGACGGAAAGAAAAAAGAGGAGAGTATTAATGTTGGAGAGTGGAGGGAGAGAGATGTCTTTTTTTTTGAAATTAAGAGAGAGAGAGACGTGGAGAGGAATCCTGCTATCAGGCTGCCAAGAGTCAGACGTGGCTTTATTAAAAAAAAAAAAAAAAAATTGTAGAAAAATCTCTCTCTTCCTAGTCCTGCTAGATTTTGTTTTTGTTTTTGTTTTTTTTTTTTTTGTTAAATTTTTATGAGTTAATATTTAGTTTCTAATGCCTCAAAATTTATTTTTGGATTTAAAACTAAAACCTAGGGGTGGAAGGTTAACCATTTAGGGATGATATCACTTAAAAATGATTTTATCATCCTAAATTTAGTGCTAATACCTCAAATTTAGTGCTAATAACTCAAATTTGAATTTCTCTTTAATATCTCTCTTCTTCAATTTTTTTTTTAAAAAGGTCAGAGGTGTTTGATGCTTGGCTGCCTCATGGCAGCCGGAAATCTCAATTCCGTGGAGAGGGAGGAAAAAAAAGGAGAGAGAGAGAGAGAGAGATATGAACCGGTTCAAGAGAGAGAGATGTGGAATGAGAGTAAATGACTTGGAAAAAAGAAAAGAAAAAAAGAAAGAGACGTTGAGAGAGAGGAAAAAAAGAGAGATAGAGAGAAAAAAAAATATGAACCGTTCAATTTTTAACTGTTCACTTTTTTAAATAATGAGTTAAAGAATCGGTTTACTCTTTAAAAAAATTGGTCTTTCAATCAAGATTTAATGCAATCAAATAAATCATCTATCTTATTTCAATACAAATAAAACTTATATAATTCCGGATATTAAAAAACAAATAAGCAAAGTAATATTGCTTTCAAAAGTAGAGAAAAAAAAAAAAAAAAAACTTAAAAATATGCTTGAAAATCCGAGTAAATTTCACCAAAAAAAAATCCATAAACATTCAAATGAATTAGAACATAAGACCTTTAATTTTAGTTTAATTTATATAAATTAAAAATATGTTAAAACATTGTTGGTTTGAAAAAAAGAAAAGGTTAAGCAGAATAACTACCTTTAATTTGAATTTTTAGGCTAATAGATTATGTTTTTGTTAATGTTGGAGAGTGGAGAAAGAGAAAGATAGAGACGGAAAGAAAAAAGAGAAGAGTATTAATGTTGGAGAGTGGAGGGAGAGAGATGTCTTTTTTTTTGAAATTAAGAGAGAGAGAGACGTGGAGAGGAATCCTGCTATCAGGCTGCCAAGAGTCAGACGTGGCTTTATTAAAAAAAAAAAAAAAAATTGTAGAAAAATCTCTCTCTTCCTAGTCCTGCTAGATTTTGTTTTTGTTTTTGTTTTTTCTTTTTTTGTTAAATTTTTATGAGTTAATATTTAGTTTCTAATGCCTCAAAATTTATTTTTGGATTTAAAACTAAAACCTAGGGGTGGAAGGTTAACCATTTAGGGATGATATCACTTAAAAATGATTTTATCATCCTAAATTTAGTGCTAATACCTCAAATTTAGTGCTAATAACTCAAATTTGAATTTCTCTTTAATATCTCTCTTCTTCAATTTTTTTTTTAAAAAAGGTCAGAGGTGTTTGATGCTTGAGGCAGCCGAAAATCTCAATTCCGTGGAGAGGGAGGAAAAAAAAGGAGAGAGAGAGAGAGAGAGATATGAACCGGTTCAAGAGAGAGAGATGTGGAATGAGAGTAAATGACTTGGAAAAAAAAAAAAAAAAAAAAAAAAGAGACGTTGAGAGAGAGGAAAAAAAGAGAGATAGAGAGAACAAAAATATCAACAGTTCAATTTTTAAAATAATGAGTTAAAATATCGGTTTAGTCTTTAAAAAAAAAATTGTTCACGCCACATGTCGCGATTTATTAAATTATTAAATAATAATAATCCTAATTTAACTAACTTTGAGTCAAGCCCATTATAATAACTTTTAAAATATAAATAAAACACTAATAGAACCCAAACAAATTTAAAAGACCAGCTTATTTATTTTTCATTTTGCATCATCGAGTAGCTAGGAGGGTATTGGTGATTTGATATGCAATTGTTCTCTTGTGGTTTATTTCCAATTCTAAGTGGTTTCATTAAGGTCCCTCCTACTAGAGAAGAGTCTGTTTTTTATAATAGAACTTTCATAATTCAACGGCATATTCTTTCTTTTTCATATATATATACATGGACATAATAAAGAATAGTACTCTAAATTACCCTCTGTAGTTGCGTCCATAAACAGCTAATTATCTAAAATCTGATTTTCTAAATCTTAATACATCCTATTATATTATTAACTTCTTCTTTTTTTATAAGCGATACTATATTGAAAAAAGTTATATACATACAAAAAAGTTGTATGTGCATGTACTAGTAGTATCCTCAAAAAGATAATAGAGATTGTAAGACCTACCGCTTATAGCAGAAATTTACCGCCTCTCATTTAGACATCCAGGAAAAATAAGAAGAAAAAAGGTATGGAATCTCAGAGACAAACAGAGAGAGACAAACATCCGGCTGTGGGGTGGCTCGCCACCCCCAAACCGGTGGCCAGGCCACCCCCAAATGGCCAAGGGGTGGCCACCCCAAAATTTGTTTTTGTTTTGTTTTGTTTTATTTTTTAAAAAAATATATATATAATTTTTTAAAAAATAATTATATAACACGTAGTGACATTTGATTGTTATTGACGTTATGTTCCGTTAAGTTTTTGACTTAAAGTTCAAAACACAATTTTCCCGATTTCAATGTCATCCATTGAAATTAACAAACCAATGTCATCCATTAATTAGTTCCTTTTATGTTATATATGTGAAGTATTAATGTCTTTTCTACAATATACTTTTCCCGATTCGAATGAAACCTTGAAAATTAATGTCATCCATTAATTAAGCATGTAAACAAAAAAATGAATTACTCAATAAACAACAACGCAAACTAAAAAATCATCAATTAAAAATAACGATAGAGAACCATCTCTCACTAACATTTCTTGAATTCAATGTAAAATTTACAAAAAAAAAACAAAAATCAATTTGAAGAAAAATAATGTATAAATTAGAATATATATATATAAGGAACAAAAACGAAAAATGGTAGAACATAAATATAGGATAAATATTAAAAAAAAGAAAAAAAAAAAGAATATACTAATATAATTGAAAAGAACTATTCTTAAAAAAAAAAAAAAATAATAAATCAAAAACAAAAAAAAGAAAGAAAGAAAAAAACTTAAGTATATTTTTTCATTTAGAAACAACAATTGGAAAATCTCTCTCTCTCTCTCTTTTTTTTCCCCCTAAATTGAGTGTAAAATTGACAAAATAACATTGAGATATAAATAGAAAGCAAGAGAAGAAAAAAAATAAATAAAGAGAGAGAGAATTTTAAAACCTTTTGTTTTCTTTACTAAGACATCAATTAAATGCATTCTAAATAAAATTCCTAATTTTTTTTTTTAAAAAATTTTTAGTTTATTATTATTATTTTTTTTTATAATTGTAGGAGATAAATGTGTGTTAAAAAAAACGAAATGTCAAAAGGAATTAATTAAGAAAAAATTGCTATGAAAGTGAAATTTTTTCAATAAAGTAAAATGTTTGTTAAGGGTCACTGGGTCAGGATGGGAAATTGGCCCCGCCCCTCCCCTTACGGCAGGGACCACAGAAACGAGATTCTCGTTCGTAGCTTTAAAACTTTATTAATGAACTTGACCCAAACATTGCATTATTTGCCTTAAACTTCCACATCTTTGTGGAAGATGGGGAGCCGTAGGACCAAATGATGGGGCACTGGAAGACTCGCTTTTGTTCATTCATTTTCGGTCAATTGGAATCCTTTTGTTTCTGTCCGACCAATTTCCACAACGATAATCTTTTATGTTTTCGCAAGATATTGATGCTATTGAAAGAGAAAGTAATGCTATAAAGAGAATTATAATTCTTGTGACTTTTAAGATTACTATTAAATTTAAAATTATTATTATTTGTTCCTTATATATATATATTCTAATTTATACATTATTTTTCTTCAAATTGATTACTTTTTGTTCTTTATATATATATAACGGGAGAGAATTCAGTTAATTGTATATTATAAATATTTTTGTCTTCTTATTTTTTGAAAGAAACAAAAATATCCGTACAATATAATTAATCGGATATTATCCACGAGAAAAAGATCCTAATTCCATAGAGGTAGACGTAGACGGAGGGCCAGCTTTTGTCTAAGAAAAAAGTTGTCCTTTTCTATATGTTTCTGTAGAGGCCTGTCCAGATTGATTGTCGTCCCAACCTCTCGACTGTAATATAAATATGGCAGCATACATGTTTTAGAGTTTATAACAAGTTGAAGAAGATGGCGTTTTGGGTTTCTTCTTCTAAGGTCACGCTTTTCCTGAGGGGGCTTTCTGTACTTTTCCTAATAGCATCAACCATACTCATTATTACGGACGATAAAGGCAACTTCCGCTATAAGGATGTCTCTAGCTACAAGTAAGTAGTTCTTTCTTTACTCAAGAGTAAGGCTCACAATTTTTGATTTACGAATCTAATATAAGGATTAGCATTAAAGAGTCTAATCCGTTCAATTAAATTGATCGGGTTAGGATTGACTTGTATAATTTTATACTTATGCGTCGATATAATCTGAACTCGACACGTGACATAATGGCTGAATTTTTTTTTACATAATTTGGAAACTCAACACGAACCCAATACAAAATTATAGGGTTATGGTTGATGAGTTTGATCCGTTTAATTACATAACTCTGGTTAAGGTTGACCTATATATATATAGTCTTATACCCATATCTTGACACGACCCGAACTCGACATACAAAAACGAAATGTTACCCTCTTACTCATGAATATGCGTTTTCTTATACTTGTTTATTTTCAATGCGAAAATTTTAATTTTATTTAGTATTCACACACATGTTTCATGTATAATTACCCACTGATATCTTTCTCTTCGTCGAGGGAGGCCCTTGTAAGTTGTAATATTGGTAATACTATATCTTTCTTTTTCTATTATTTTCTCTTTGTTTTACTATTTAATTCACGTTAAACTTTTATAAACTGCAGATACGTGGTTGGTACTGGTGTCATTGGCATTGCATATAACTTCTTGCAAATAATTTCATTTGCAATCTTCCGGATGTTGATGAACAACGATAGCGACGTATACCGCCTAATTGAATTTTATGGTGATAAGGTACAACCACCCCATTGCTTTAGTTGATCTAAATTATCCTTATCCTGGCACTAATTTGATCTATATTCAATACTTTGAAGCTCATTTTGTGCTTAATACCTATTTATATTTTCAACTAAATACTAATTTTATTCTCTAAAAAATGCATGAAGTTCTAATTTAGTCCTTTTTTTTTTTTTTTTTTTTTAAGGGTTCTAATTTAGTCCTTGAAGCTTAAAAAATTGTATTAAATATTCAACATTTAAAAAGTAGCCGTTTAGATCCTTTTGTCAATTAAGTTTTTCCAAGGCTTACATATGCATTGTTATATATGCACGATTTCAGAGGAACATGAGGCCATAATGTTGTGACCTAAGAGAGACCTATTTCACCCTTATTCTTTCAATTCCTTACCTCTCTTAGAGTTTCTTTAAACCACACAAATTCTAAAAAAAACAACCCTTCAAGCCACGGAAGTTACAAGTTGTAAAGGAGATTGAATAGAAGATTGCCACAATTCTGGAGCTACTACGGTAGAAGAAAAACATGTCGTTTGTTTTGTATACGTTAGATTTTTATTGCAAATGTTTTTTAAGTATAAACTGATTGTATGTTTAATCTTCTATAGTGAATTGGTTTTCTAGGTTTGACTGTCCCTAAGTGATATTATTTTTGAAAAATTCTTCAAAAGGTTTTTACTTCGTAACAAAGATAGTTGTTTGATCTTTTTACTGTTTTATTTAATTTTGGTGATGTTGTGTGCGGTTGCCATATTTTTATTGATTGAGATTATTGAAAAACACCTATTTATATATTGTCATTTGTGATCAAAATTATTATGTCCAAAATAACCTTTTGGTTCCATGTTAATTGCAGAGTTTGACCTTATAATTTGTTTTGCAGGCTGTATCATATATTTTAGCCACAGGGGCAGCTGCAGGATTTGGCGCTACCAAAGACTTGAAGAAACTTCAATTTTTAAATGCTGATGGCAAGAGCGGATTTTTCAATATTGGATATGCATCAGCTCTCCTTCTCTTCCTCGCATTCTTGTGCACTGCAATCTTGTCTATTTTGTCTTCCTATGCACTTCCAAAGAAAGTTTAGCTGTTAAGGACCAACAAATGCTTCTTTTTCAATATTGGATGCCATTGATCACAAGTCAGCGGTTAACTAATTAAAGGGGAAACTTCACTTGCTCTCTTGAATTGTTACTCATTTTGTAATGTCTCCCTAAAGTTCAAAACTTCTCGATTTAGTATATCAAACTTTTAATTTTTTTCAATGTCCCCCATCCGCCCTTTTTTTTTTTGAAACTTTTGGCAAAGATTGAGGCAAGGGTATTTTTGCAAATACTATTAAATTCGAACCAACGCCTTAACACTACAAAAAATCAATTTTTTGCTGACACAAGTTTCTTGACGGGGCATTTTTTATGTGTTTCAGGCGTTAAAATTATGGGTGTCATAAATGGAAAATTTCTGACGTGTTGGATTTAACACATCAGAATTTTCTGACGTGTGAAAAATGGCCCGTCAGATAAAATTTCTGACGAGTCAATTTATGACACGTCAAAAAGTTTTTTGACGTGTTAGAAAGAAACACGTCAGAAAATTTTCTGATGACACGTCCAAAATTTTTTGATGTGTGGGAAATATACATGTTAGAAAATTTTGTCATGTCAGAGATCATGACATGTCAGGAATTTCTGACGTGTCATAACACGACATGTCAGAAAATTTGGTGATTTTCAAAATTTTTTTTCCCTCCTCTATATACTTTTTGAATTTTTTCAGGACTGTACCCGAATTTTGGATTACAATTAATCTGATATACAATTTATCCATCCTTCCATGCAAATAATATACAATTTTTTCATCAATCCATGCAAATAACATAAGTCATATCCATTAACATCAATCACAGACTATCCACCAAAACTAGCTTCAAGACACAAAAAATGACATATATACCAACACAAAATCACAGACTATCCACAAATAACATAATATACACTAATTTAACTATTTCTGTTATCATCAAGAAAACTACTACAAATACAATTACATTAAAAAAATAACTTATGTACAACAATTGTGAATGGCCAACCAGACGTTCAATGCTGATCATTGACATCGATAGCATCCTCTCCATGATGTCCATTACCTACAAATGATAAAACAAACAATCACTAAACAATATTCACCAAACAAATGAAATCCACTAGCTGCAAATGATAATACAAACAATCATTGAGCAACGTCACTATGTAAAGTGAAAGAAAAATGCGCGAATATTCACCCAACTCAGTTGTTGATTCTTCCACAGTAAATTATATAACAAAAATAGGTAAAACGTTGAAGTTAGTAGAAAATTCATTTAAAAAAAAAAAAAAAAACTAAGTCAACAAATATATATATTATATGCATGGTCACAAAGCAATCAATGCTTTTGTTAAATTTATAGACATGAGAAGATCATGAGCTTCGTGTTTGCCATGGCAATTATGTGAGACATGAGAACTTTCTCTTTTTTCCATTGCAATTATAGAGCTTCCATGCCTTTTTAATGTTGGGGGTTCAATAGAAGAGATGATAAACAAAAAGGAAAACCTCCAACACACCTGCGAAAGTGAAAGCTTCATCCCTCTCTAGAATTGAGTGTTAGGTAGCTGCAATCCTATAAGAGTGATTTCATATAATTAACTACTAATTTCCAATTATCTAAAACACCCTTCCTTTCTCTATTTTATCTAAAAATATATTTTCAAAAACACCATATATAGTACTCTCTAAATATTTCTATACTCTATTAAATCATCTTTTTAATAATCTATTATGTAATTTCATATATGTGGACAATATATGTACTCCTTCTCAATGAGATTGATTTAACATGTAAAGTTAGAAACAAAAGCACAAGCAAGAATATGTATGGAAGAGGAACCACAAACCCCATTTTTGTTTTAATGACCAGATATTTAGCTTAGATTTATTAATTATATAGACTACGCATCTATTTTTTACGAAATATTGCAAGGCTAACTTCCATTTAAATGTTTAACTAATTAAGTCTTGAATTGGTTATTCACAACTACATGTACTGTTAAGTTAAACTAATATAGATTACAAAACAAGTTTTCTTTTCATATGATAATTAGAAGGTTAATTAGACTCTTTAGATCTTAGAAGCACACACTTGAATTGCATCTATTCATGGCAAGAGGGGCTAAAGAAAATTTATAACTAATGTCAGATCGATTTGTACCGTGATACAATTCATTTTTCTTAAGAGATTGTCTCTAACTTAATTTATGATTTTATAACTTATTATGCTATAACAACATACTTTTACAGCCCCATTCATTTTATTTCAAAAAATTTGCCAATGGCCTTCCATCTTATAAGATAAATAAAATAGATACATACATACTTTTAAATTTTTGATTGACCGATTCAATGTTCAAAGCATATAGATGTAAAACCCTGGGGGGGGTAGTTTTTTACTTAAGGTTAAGTGTCAAATTCCTACATACATGTCAAGTACAACCGTGCCCAATCTATGGCTCGTTGTGCATTACTCCCCTCAAGATAGGATTGTCAAACATACAAAGCTACTCAACCTAGGTACTTTTACCCCCAGGCTATATCCATTTATATTTAGAGTTACAAAATTAAGTTTCTGAACAACTGTTCTTGATGATATTGATTTGCATGTATTGCTTTGTGCCATGCATTTATATCCATTTATATGCCCATAAATAACTCTAAATAATTATCTCAACCAACACTATTTCATACCATACCAAATTAAAGCCAACAATTTTAAATATAAACATAATGCATGTAGCATTTTGATGGAGATTCCAGTAATATTTTAACTTGTTGAGGAGATTAACACATAGGAGTTTATATATATTCAAATCATATTATATTAACTACTAAAAATTATGATATTCATCTAGTGTAGACTTGATCGTTTCATACTCTCACACAATCACGTATATTAGATTCTTAATATTCTACAAGGACCATAGTGGTCCATCTCAATAAATATTGACGTGTCACATACAACATGTCAAAAAAAAATTTGTTGACGTGCCACTTTTGGCACGTCAACATTTACTGACGTGGCAAAACTTGGATACTGTTTACCGAGTCAAAAGATGGCCAGTTTGTTGTAGTGTAATCTTTTCAATTTTTTTTTTAATTCTTTTTTTTTTCCTAAAACAAATTGGGGTATTTTGAGAATTTTAACACCCCTCAATTAGAAGTTAACGGAAAATACTAACGGATGAGTCACATTGAAAACAATTGAAAGATGAATGCACTAAATTTAGAGAAATTGAACTTTAGGGTTAAGTGAAGTTTTTTCTTAATTAAATTATAAGATTGCTTACTTATTAACTTTATTAATTATGAATTGTAATATCAGTTTGTAAAAAGGTTTGTAGTAAAAGTCATAGTATCCATTGCAATATTCTTTTAATTTTTTTTTTGTTTGTCCTGATTCTGGGGCTTATTAGGTACTTTACCATAAGTGAGCATGGCTTAGATAAAAGATGCTAATATTTGATAAAAAATAAATTAATTAAATATCTATATGCATACAATTTCTATGCTTTTTCCTTTTTCTGTTATACATGTGCCCCACAATTTTTCGGTCAATGACTCGGTCCTTACATTAAGCCGCCATAACAAAGTAAACCCTCCATTATATAGAGCACTTGAGAGGCTCATTGACTGGTTGCCGACGAAGCTATAGTCAATGGTGGCGCAGCTTCTCACTGAAGAAAACACATAATGAAATGAAAAATAAAGAAAATATTTTAAACTTTAAATTTAATTATTGTTAATATAGTGATAAAAAAAGGCAGAAGGTTAGTTAGAGAAGTGATCACTATCCGATGATGACAGCGAAACCATCTCCAATACTTAAGCCGGCCAATAGGCCAGTAGAGAAAGGGCAAGTGATCAAAAATAGGTAAAGGGTTTGATTAAAGGAAGTTCATTTTCCATATCAATTACTATCTCATTAGACTTACACATCATCATTTTCCATTAGTCAAATTGATAAAAGACTATTACGAGCTTTTAAATGTTTTAAGAACTTTATTATAACTCTCTAATGTTAATTAGAGACCAAAGTAAATTCATGGACTTTCAAGAACTAAAATAAGTGTTTGTCTTTCTTTTTTCTTTTTTCTTTTTTGTTTTTTTTTTAAAAAATTAAAGAATGGTGTTATATATTTCAACTTTCAAAGAAATTACTAGACTGCTTAATTGGTCATTAAAAACGGAATTTGCTGAATAAAAGAATTACAGAAAGGTGGCGTGGGGGCTTTGGCAAAAACATCCGAGCAAATCGAAGCATGGAATTGTTTCCTAATGAACTTGAAAACACAAGCAAAGCAAAGCAAAGGTTGTCTATAAGTACAGATTGATATTGTCCGAATTACTACCAGTAAAAAGACTTCCTCTGACATTAACGGCAAACAGCTCCCTTTGGCCCTAAGACTTTCACTAGCTACAGGTTTGTTATGATATTACGTTAAATAACGATGAACAAGCATTTTCATACATGTTTCATGTATAATTACCCAATGATAACTTTCTTTTTGTAAGTTGTAATATTAGTAACCCTAAATCTTTCTTTTTGAATTATTTCTCTTTTGTTTTTACTATTTACTTCACGTAAAAGTTTTATAAACTGCAGATACATGTTTGGTACAAGCGTCATTGGGGGTGGATATAACCTCTTGCAAATAATTTCATTTTTAATCTTCGGGATCTTGATGAACAACGATAGCAACCTATTTGGCCTACTTGAATTTTATGGTGACACCAATCACATTATGTTATTTTAATTAAATGGTTCAGACTCGTCAACTCTAAGTGTTTAATTAAAATTAAAATTAAAGCTTTTATTTTATTTTATTTTGCTGGTTGTATCATAACTTTTAGCCGAGCTGCAGGCGACCAGAGATTTGAAGAAATACCTGGGAGAAACATATAACATCACTGGTTTTTTTAGATATGGGATATGCATCAGCTATCCTCCTCTTCCTTGCATTCTTGTGCACTTCAATCTTTTCAATTCTATCTTCCTATGCATTTTTAAGGAAAGTTCACCTGTTAGGATCACACCCCAATTATCCCAATTAAGGGACTAATTAAGATGTATTTTTGGCTTCCGAGGGGCGAGGAGGTGATGACGTTCGAGAAGGATATTCATTTTTAGTTTCCTCCATTAAAATTGATACACAAATTCTACACATTTTTCAATTTTTATTTTTTTAAATTAGCTTCTAAAATGACATGTCACAATCTCACGAGATAATGAGATATTTTTTAATTATTTCCATGAAAATTACGATTTCTAAGAATTGTGAGATAAAAGGTCCATCTACCACTAATGGGCTAAGCAAGGAGCAAATTCTCAACGAGTAAAAAAGCAACTTGAAAAAATCTTGGGTCTCTTTTACTTGTTGGGCCCAACTAACCTGGGCCGCAGCATCTGTTCAATTAACCCCTGTGCATATGGATTTTTCTCTTTTGTCGGTTCCGGCCTGATAAAATGACATTTATTTATATTTAATTCTCATATGCATTTTAAATAGGAATAAAAATTTAATCAGACACAATAGCAGTAATAAGAATGTTACTGCCTCTATGTTTTATTGAGATCACGCACACGTGGACTTATGTCTTTCTTTGTTAGGAGTTGGGTGTGTATATATAAGATTTGTATATATATATATATATATATATATATATATATATAAACATCTTGCATTGATTAATTAATGAATATTTATGCATAGAGAAAAAATTGGAAATTTGGACTCCCAACCTACAAGGCAACAGCACATAATTTGGGGTGATCGAGGAACATGTATAGCTGATGATCGGATATTCTTCGACAATTGTATTTAATATTTGCTAATAAAAAAAAAGGCCGACTGAGATTTCATCATGCAATTGGCTGGATTGCAATGCAATCAGGTAAGTAATTGAGAGAGGACTCTATCATGTCTGAACAAATTTTAAGTTATTCAAGCACGTGTTTAAACAAGTAAATTTCATTTTGAGGACTCACAAAATGAGAGTCAAATAAGCTGTTGTAACCGATCTCGGTGAAGAAATTTGTGGGCCTAACTCATCTCATAAAACCGGTTAAATAAGAGATTGTTATGCATTCCTTATAAATATGCCAAAGATCTTGTCTACAGGCAATGTATAATCATTTCTCAACACCCTCCCTCACGTGCAGGCCAGTATTTTTTCTAATTCTTGTCATGAGATAAGTAGTGTGAGTCTCATTCATCCTGTGGTAGGCTTTGATACCATGAAGAAATTCGTGGATCTAATTAATCTCATAAAACCGGTTCAATAAGAGAGTTGCTCATTCCTTATAAACATGCCCAAGATCTTGTCTACAGGCAATGTAAGATCATTCATCAACACTCAGTCCATAAAAAGTATCTAACTATTCTCGAATACTTTTTGCTCATATTACCTCCATATTTATTTTGTTTGGAAACTAACTCTCAATGAACAAGTTTAATTCAAACCTATATGACTCACCTACCATGGATGCGTTCTATATTTTTTATGGTGACAAGGTCCGTACGCCATCATCTTATTTGTTTAGGTAAGTAATATTTGAAATAGTGATTTAGTGAATACCGGCATGTATGTTGTTCATGCACGCCGATGTTATAATATTATAAAATATAATTAAAATAATATTTGAACAGCAAATATATATATATATATATATATATATATATATATATAGATTATAACACCGGTGTGTACACTGTTCATGCATGTCGGTATTCACTAAATCACTACTCAATATTTGATTAATAGAGAAAAAGATAATAATATTTGTTTGTTAATTTTTATATTAATTTCCATTCACTTCATTTTTTGTCATGGCGGCGTTGCATTTTTCTTTTTGGAGCTAATGGTGTTGTGCTTAATACAGTAGTGTACTAGTGTTAGGACTTAGGGTTGCAGGAAAATTTTCAATTCCATCTATCTGTTAAGCTAATCACATCATATTCTTAAGGCATATGATTCTCGAATGAAATTTTAAAAATACATTTCATAAATGTTCGGTTAAAAATGCACGTTATTCTAAGAACGTAACATATTCAATTTAAAAGAAAAATTTATTTTTCAACTTTCCCGTATGCCAATTAAAAACAATGGCATGAGTGGAAATCCTTCCAAGAGTCTTGGCAGAATAATTTGGGCATAGCATTTTTCTTTAGGGGCTAGCCAGATAAATGATAAAAAAACCAAATTCAAGAAATTCAATAGCAATTTAAAAAAGTAAGTCAATTAAAAAGACAAAAAAAACAAAAAAAAAAACTGTAATATTTCTTCTAGCATTACTCAAGATTTTGAAGTCAATCAGAGTCATGACTTTCCCGACCAAAGCCATGCATTTACCCTTCAAGATAAGATCGATAAATGGAGAAGGATTCTTTCCATTTGATAGAGCATTGTAGACCACGAAACTTTTGGCTCAAGTTGAGAGCATGCAAGCTGGCGCACGTTGGGGCTTTGGAAAATCACATCCGATCGAGCAAAGACAATGAATTATTTTTAACGTTAATATAGAGGGCCAGCTTTTGTCTACCAAAAAAATTGTCCTTTTCTATATGTGTCTGTAGAGGCCTGTCCAGATCTGATTGTGGTCCAACCTTTGGACTGGAATATAAGAATAGTGATTTACTGAAACTGGCGTGCATTAACAGTGTGGATAACGGTGTTATAATATTATAAAATATTATTAAAATAATATTTAAACAGTAAAAAAAATAAAATAAAATAATATTATAATAACGGCGTGCATGAACAGTATGCACGCCGGTGTTATAATATTATAAATATTATTAAAATAATATTTAAACAATAAATAAAATAAAATAAAATAATATTATAACACTGGCGTGCATGAACAATATGCATGCTTATGTTATAATATTATAAAATATTATTAAAATAATATTTAAACAATAAAAAAATAATATTATAATACCGGCGTGCACAATGTTCATGCACGCCGGTATCCATTAAATCACTACTCGGAATATAAATATGGCTGCATACATGTTTTAGGGTTTATAACAAGTTGGAGATTATGGCGTTTCGGGATTCGCCTTCTAAGGTCATTCTTTCCCTGAGGGGGCTTTCTGTACTTTTCCTAATAGCATCAACCATACTCCTTATTATGGATAAGTCGTCCGGTTCTAACAAAAAAGGCAACTACCGCATCCGCTATAAGGATTTCTCTAGCTACAAGTAAGTAGTTCTTTCGTTACTCAAGAGTAAGGCTCACAATTTTTGACATACAAATCTAATATAAGGATTAGAGTTAAAGAGTCTAAACTGTTTAATTAAATTGATCGGGTTAGGATTGACTTATATAATCTTATACTTATACATCAATACGATCTGAACTCGACACGTGACATATAATGGCCGAATTTTTTTTACATAATTTGTAAACTCAACACAAATCCAATACAAAATTACAGGGTTATGGTTGATGGATTTAATCTGTTTAATTAAATGAATTGGATTAAGGTTGACCTATATAGTTTTATACCCATATCTTGACACGCGAACATGAATTGCCACTCTCTTACTCATTGATAGGCGTTTTCTTATATTTGTTTATTTTTCAATGATTTTTAATTTTATTTAGTATTCACACACACATGTTTCATGTATAATTACCCACTGATATCTTTCTCTTCGTCGAGGGAGACCCTTGTAAGTTGTAATATTGGTAATACTATATCTTTCTTTTTCTTTATTTTCTCTTTGTTTTACTATTTAATTCACGTTAAACTTTTATAAACTGCAGATACATGGTTGGTACTGGTGTCATTGGCATTGCATATAACTTCTTGCAAATAATTTCATTTGCAATCTTCCGGATGTTGATGAACAACGATAGCGACGTATACCGCCTAATTGAATTTTATGGTGACAAGGTACAACCATCCCATTACTTTAGTTGATCTAAATTATCCTTATCCTGGCACGAATTTGATCTATATTCCATACTTTGAAGCTCATTTTGTGCTTAATACCTAATTATATTTTCAACTAAATACTTATTTTATTCTCTAAAAAATGCATGAAGTTTTAATTTAGTCCTTTTTTTTTTGGGGTTCTAATTTGGTCCTTGAAACTTAAAAAAAAATTGTATCAAATATTCAACATTTAAAAAGTAGCCGTTTAGATCCTTTTGTCAATTAAGTTTTAAACTTAAGGCATATATATGCATTGTTATATATATGCACGATTTTCAGAGGAACATGAGGCCATTATTTTGTGACCTAAGAGAGACCTATTTCACCCTTATATATACTTTCAATTCCTTACCTCTTTTAGAGTTTCTTTAAACCACTCAAATTCTAAAATAGAAACCTTCAAGCCACCGAAAGTTACAGGTTGTAAAGGAGATTGAATAGAAGATTGGCCACAATTCTGGAGCTACTGTGGTAGATGAAAAACATGTCATTTGTTTTGTATAAATCAGATTTTTACTTCAACAGTTTTGTAAGTATAAACTGATTGTATGTTTAATCTTCCATGGTGAATTATTTTTCTAGGTTTGGCTGTCGACCCTAAGTGATATTATTTTTGAAAAGTTCTTCAAAAAGTTTTTACTTCGTAACAAAGATAGTTGTTTAATGATATTTTTACTGTTTTATTTAAATAAAACACCTATTTATATATTGTCATTTGTGATAAAAATTATTATGTCCAAAATAACCTTTTGGGTTCCATGTTAATTGCAGAGTTTGACCTTATAATTGGTTTTGCAGGCTGTATCATACATTTTAGCCACAGGGGCAGCTGCAGGATTTGGCGCTACCATAGATTTGAAGAAAGTACTTCAAAATGCTGATGTACCACTTGACTTGAGCGGATTTTTCAATATTGGATATGCATCAACTCTCCTTCTCTTCCTCGCATTCTTGTGCACTGCAATCTTGTCTATTTTGTCTTCCTATGCACTCCCAAAGAAAGAAAGTTTAGCTGTTAATAAAGGACCAGCAAATGCTTCTTTTTCAATATTGGGTGCCTAAAATGTATGATTGATCACAAGTCGCCGGTTAACTAATTAAAGGGAAAACTTTACTTACTCTTTTGAATTGTCACCCATTTTGCAATGTTTCCCTAAAGTTCAAAACCTCTCGATTTATCGTATCAAACTTTTAATTTTTTTCAGTGTCCACCATCCGCCCGTCTTTTTTCTTCTTTTTTTTTTTTTGAAACTTTTTGCAAAGATTGAGGCATGGGTACTTTTGCAAATACTATTAAATTCGAACCAATACCTTAATCTTTTCAATTTTTTTTTTTTTTTTTTTGTTTTTTTCTTCCCTAAAACAAATGGGGGTATTTTGAGAGTTTTAACACCCCTCAATTAGGAGTTAATGGAAAGTACTAACGGATGAATCACATTGAAAACAATTGAAAGATGGATACACTAAATTGAGGGAAATTGAACTTTAATTAGAGTTAAGTGAAATTTTTCCTTAATTAAATTATAAGATTGTTTACTTATTAACTTTATTAATTATGAACTGTAATATGAGCTTGTAAAATGGTTTGTAGTAAAAGTCATAGTATCCATTGCAATATTCTTTTAATTTTTTTTTTTTTTTGGTTTGTCTTGATTCTAGGGCTTAATTATTAGGTACTTTACCATAAGTGAACATGGCTTAGATAAAAGATGCTAATATTTGATAAAAAAAAATAAAAAATAAATTAAATATCTTTATGCATACAATTTCTATGCTTTTTTCCTTTTTCTGTTATACATGTGCCCCACAATTTTTCGGTCAATGACTCGGTACTTACATTAAGTCGCCATAACAAAGTAAACCCTCCATTTATACAGGGCACTTGAGAGGCTCATTGACTACTGGTTGCCGACGAGGCTATAGTCAATGGTGGCGCAGCTTCTCATTGAAGAAAACACATAATGAAATGAAAAATAAAGAAAATAAAGATAATAATTTAAATTTTAAATTTAATTATTGTTAATATAGTGATAAAAAAGGTAGAAGGTTAATTAGAGCATGAGTGATCACTATTTGATGATGACAGCGAACCATCTCCAATACTTAAGCCAGTCAATAGGTAGAGAAAGGGCAAGTGATCAAAAATAGGTAAAGGGTTTGATTAAAGGAAGTTCATTTTCCATATCAATTACTATCTCATTAGAATTACACATCATCATTTTTCCATTAGTCAAATTGATAAAAGACTATTACGAGCTTTTAAATGTTTTAAGAACTTTATTATAACTCTCTAATGTTAATTAGAGATCAAATTAAATTCATGGACTTTCAAGAACTAAAATAAGTGTTTGTCTTTCTTTTTTCTTTTTTAATTTTTTTAATTTTTATTTTTTTAAAAAAGAAAATTAAAGAATGGTGTTATATATTTCAACTTTCAAAGAAATTACTAGAATATTTTTTTGTCAAGTTGCTCTCATAATAATTATGACTTGACTTACATATCACCAAGCGTTGCCCCCTAAGCACGAATGGCTTAGACTAATTATAGGCAAGTAGGAATGAAATTGAATGAATTATTTTATAGTTTAAATTTAGTTTAATTACATTTAATGGGTATATAATGTCATATAAAAAACATTCTACTTGTTAGCTGTTTCAGTTAACGAAAAATTGTAGCAGTAGGATCGGAGGCCAGATGATTAAAATGTGCTATTAGATTAGACACTTTAAGGATGACATTGCAAAAGTCAAGGCAATTCAAAAGATTAAGCCAAGTTTTCAAAAAAAAAAAAAAAAAAAAGGATCATTAAGACACGTTCGCGTAAGACTAATTTCGGGGTCAATGGTTTTTGAGTCAATGATCTCGGCACGTACGTTAAGCTAGCTGCCATAACAAAGTAAACCCTCCATGTGGAAGCACATAATTGGAGCTTGTTGACCTTGGGATGCTGCTTGGTAATGAGGCTGATCCAAGTCAATGGTGGCCGAGCCTCTCACTTGGTTATAAATTGAGAGCATGCAATTCTGCCAATCCACAGCATAAGGCATTGCAGTTTTAGTGTATTTTGGTCGACAATGGCATCCCCAGCTGCTTCTCGGGTTGCCATTTTCATATTGAGAGTCCTTACTTTTATTCTCCTATTGATATCTCTCATTGTCCTCACCACCAGTGCAACAACAGGAGAAGTTGGCATTGATCAAACGATCAGAATACACTTCAACGATATCAATGCCTACAGGTGATCAGAATACTCATGCTCATGGAGTTTTTTTTTTTCTTTCTCTTTCTCTTTCTCTTTCCATACGATTATAATATTATGATAATTAACAAAGACCCTTTTGTTCTCTCTTTCTCTTTATAATTGCAGGTATATGCTTGCTGCGATTGTCATCGGATTCGCATACAGCCTCTTGCAACTTGCATTCTCAACTTGTCATCTTATTTCGGGAAATCGCTTAATAAGTGGGGATGGAGGCATTCTGGTTGACTTCTACTCTGAAAAGGTATATATAATAATTATAAAATATACTCTCTCTTTTGTAGGTAAGTGATGATAGTTTCAACATTTTCTTTTCTTTTGGATAAAAAAAGAAATCAGTGTAAATTTTGAATGAAAAGATGAGAAGATAGAGGCTGACCCGAAATGTTGTGTTATATATATATATAGGTTATATCGTACCTATTAGCCACAGGTGCTGCTGCAGGATTTGGAGTTACAAAAGATATGAAGGATTACTTTGAAGCAAATAACTGGTTTTTTGGGACGTTTTACGAAAAGGTGTATGCATCAGCTAGCATGCTTTTCCTCGCCTTCGTGTGCTCAGCTGTCTTATCAGTTCTCTATTCCTATCAACTTCCAAAGAAAGTTTGATTGTTGAGGCAAGGAAAATCTACCCCTGCGCCTCGTTGTTTGATTATTTTCTCTCTCTCTCTCTCTCTCTCTCTCTCAATAGTTTTAAAGTATGCATATTTATATTCTCCTTCAGTGGGCATCGATGTAGCTCTACTAGAGCAAACTCCCACTGATCACAAATAATAAATTACTAATTGAAATGTGTACTTCTCTCTTGGATGTGAAATTTCGAGTTGTTATCTGTTGATTAATTAACTATACATGCATGTTGTCATGCAAGTTGGCAAGTTGCACGTTTTGTTTTCATCGAGAATTAAGCTAATCACTAGCTCCCCTGCCTTCTACTACCTTCACGTCCCTTTTTTTTTGGCTTCAAATCCCACCAATTTGCTGTTCGAAATTACTAGTAAATGTGAGATGTCACTTATGAGGTCTATTTGTCTAAACATGCGGGTAAGTTGTTCAAGACCTAAAAAATCTTTCAAATTTACTATTTAAATTGCTAACAATCAAACATCAAATTGGCATCGGGCATAACCATTAAACACAGTAGGGTCACTGGCTCAGAATGTTCTTTACTTGGGCTTGACATAAATAAGAAATGATTAAAATGTTCATCGGGATGTAAGATTGATAAGGAAATTCTAAATACTCACATGACAATTACAGTGCTACATATTTTATGCCTCTTTTAGACAAAGCGGCACTTAATTTAACAAATTAAGAACAACTGCGAACAAATAATAATATATGTAAAGTGTAAATCTCTCCTCAATTAAAAACGCATAACACAAACTTTCCATCCCGTCATTAAATAAATCATCATGAAGTGAACGCGTCAACAAAACTATAAACCGCGGAAATTGGATCCCCACTACTGATGACTGAAATAATGAGATTGATATTCATTTAATCATTACTTTAATACCCCTTACGCGTAGGCTCAAACTAATGAAATATTTAATTTTAATGGGGTTATTTGACGGAATTAAGGTTCGATCCTAAGACCTTTAGCTTTAATACCATGTTAAATTATCAGTTGTCTCATAAATTTAAGCTGATAAGAAGATGTAAATTTAATCACTTAATTATTATTTTAACAATGTGCATATCCTGGTTTGAGTTTGTTTTGTTGTGTTGTGAGGTGGGTGTTGGGGATTATAATTTTGTGTCTGAAACTGAAGAGAAGATGGATCCCTTAGAGTTTTTAGTTTGTAGAGGATCTTCTGTTGGCATTTGAATTGGTGGATGGAATTTTTTTGTTGCTGGCCGAAATTAGAGAAGTTCAAACAAAACAGAGATGAGAAAGAACTGAGAAACAGAGGAAAAAAAAAAGGGAGAGAAGAGAGGGAAGAAAAGGAAAGAAGAAGAAGAGGAAGAGAAAAAGAAAGAAAATGGGAAGAAGAAAAGAAAGAAATGGAGAGGTGTAGAGAACCGAGAGGAAAAGTAATAAAAAGGTGACTTCAAATATGTCGTAAAAGTTGGAGATGCGGTGTACCATATGGTGGTTGTCTTCAAAGAAAAACTTATACCCAGTACAGGTACGATAATGATTTTATATAGAATTTATGGTGGACATGTGGAATAATGATTTGATATCAGGGGAATTATAAGGAGGTATCTGTATTTTTCCCCATTGGGATGCTCTATATATATATATATTGGGCTATTTTTCTCTTTCAACAAACATTTGCTACATAGTATCTTGAAAGTTTTTTTTATTCTTTTTTTCTCTCATTTCTCTTTCCCTCTTTCTCTCTTTTTCCATCATTTTCCCTCATAGTAGTAAGATAAAAAAACAAGAAAAACAACATTGAGAGTTGAATGTTTAGAGATTATAGTAAAAAAATTATAATTAAAATACCAATTAAAAATTAATAGTTTTGCATATACTGATGACTCATAATACAAGGAGGGCGAATTAGAGTGTTTTCCAAAAAAGAAAAGAGAATGGGAGATTACCAAAAACAGAGTTAGCCGAGTTCCTGGCGACCTGGTTCTTGGGGTGATCAAACGCTCATTGCGAGTGAAGGCAACATGAGACGGAGTCGTCCTGTTGCCCTGATCGTTCACTATGATCTCTACTCGACCATCCTTCCATGGTGCCGTCGTCCCCGGATCAATTCCTATTGCTGGGCACTCTCCTAATTCTCCGGCCTTTCTAAATGAAGTAGACGAATGAAGACTCTGAGTCTTTTGTGCTCTTTATTGTGGTGTTATAAAATATTCATTCATCAAAGAAAGAAGGAAGACTTTTGAGTCAACGGCACCGATTCACCGAACGATTCAAGATGCATGGTCCTGAGCGAATCAGACGATGGCGAATCAATTCGCACCCTCTTCCCCATCGATGACCCGCCCGAGAAAAGTCCTAAACTCCAGCTCACAGACGTCCACCTCAACTCAGGTGGTACAAATTCTCTCATCCCCACAACCACAACTCCTATCACCGGCCACATGTGAGGGTTATTTATTTATTTTATATTTTATATTTTATTTTATTTTAAGTGGGGGAAGGAAAAAAAGAAAATTGCAAGAAATTAAAAAATAAAGACGACAGAGCCTTTAGAAGAACAGTCAAGAATAAATCAAATGAATGATCCGACTTATCAAGCGAATATAAAAGGCCAATAAAGGCTATAATAAATGACAAGATTCCCTAAACGGAACAAAATCCATTAGGGTTACCATCACGATCATCCGTGGTTGGTAGAAGACCATGTGAGGGGGTCTTTATTTGTCTTTCATGGGTTGTTTCCCAAAAAAAAAAACTCTTATACTATTTATCTCAAATCCAACTCTAAAACATTCTTATTTTTTACATAACATCAATCACTCTTGAATCCTAGCAATTTGTTGTTTGAAATTACTAGTAAATATGAGATATGAGTTATGAGGCCTACTTGTTGTAATAGGTGGGTAAATAACTCAAAACCTATAGGGATAGGTAAGCCCCATAAAAGCTCACTCAAATTGTCTATCCAAAATTGCTATCGATTCGAGCTACAAAATTACAAAAAAGCTTTATATGCATGATTACGCAACCACCGCTGTAGAGCTCCTAGACTTTTCAATTGATGTTGGGATTGAATCCTGAAGGCCTAATTAAGTTGGCATCGAGCATAAACTTGTCTAATTGGGCTACCTTGACCTAATTAAATAGAAATGGTTAAAATATTGAAAGCGACCTAAGATTGATAAGGAAATTCTATGGGTTTGGCTTAGGTCTAGTTTTAAATTTGTAGTAATTTATTGTCTAAATTGCCATCACGTTTAATTACTAGCTAGCTAAATTGTTGCTAGCACTAGCAATATAGGTAGGTGCATGTGACAAAATGTCTTGATGATGCTAATAATCAATTTAACGTTATATAAATGTAAAATGTTTTTGTAATTTTAATAATATTTTGTATTTGAGATATTTGTTAATATTTTTAATTTTAAAAAAGAGAAAATAAAAGAAAAACAAAAATGTAAACAAAACAATTGTGCTTCAAGACGGCAACTAGGTTAGCTACTTAGTATTTAAGGAACAACATTGAGGTGTTAAAATTTTAAAATTGTATTGGTGGAGAACCCCACATACGTGTTTCACCCAATAAATGCATAATTTTGGCCAAACTTTTCTGTTATTTTTTATTTTTTTTGAAGCAATAACATCCTATGTGATTCTTTTTTTATTTTGTATTTTTTTTTTAATAAAAAATGGTATTTTTCTTCATAAAAATGGTTTTTTTTTTTAAATATAAAAAATAATCATTATTATGAAGAAAAATATCATTTTTTTTTAAAATACCAAATAAAAAAAGACCACATAGGATGTTATTGCTTCATAATTTTTTATTTTATTTTTTTTAACTTTTAAAAAAAATGACCACATAAAAAAACAAAAAATTTAAGTAAAATTATGCAAAACAAAAATTATGCATTTATCATTTCTCCTTTCATATATCTTCGGTGCATGCATAAACAAAATAAAAGTAGGAGGAAAAAGAGACAAATATCACACATTTTTCGAGAGGAGACTTTTAGTTTTACCAACGACAAAATGTCGACGCTAACAATCACTTTTTTTTTGTAGTTTTTTTGTAGGGAATGAGGTTGAGACCCACTTTTGCCATGTAATTAAAAACCGAATTTCCGCTTGAGCTCCCTTTCCTTTGTTGTCCTACGTCTTCTTCTGGTGCCATATTCTGCAACATCATGTCATCATTTTGTCCATTCTTTTGAATGATGGGATTGCAGATTAACTTCAGTTGAGTCAGTTTCTCCTCAAACTCATGTACCTCCGCGAGCTGGATGCCATCTAACCAATGAATTGCCTGGCCAATAGCTGCCTCAATCGTCTCCTTACTAGTAGTGTCAAGTTTGTCACCAATTTTCTTATCATTGATAATGTTCCTCATTTTGAATGTATACTTCTCCAAAGCCTCCTTAGCCGTAACCCCCTTCTTGTGCTCATCATCTTCAACCTTGTATTTCTCTGCATCCTCCACTATCCTATCGATCTCTTCCTTGGGCAGCCTCGCCTTGTCATTGGTGATGGTGATCTCGCAACTCGTGCCAGTAATCTGCTCTACAGCAGATACATTCAAAATACCATTGGCATCTATCTCAAAGCATACTTTAATATCAGCGACACCCTCGGGTGCTGGAGGAATGGAGGAAAGTATAAATTCTCCCAACTGATGGTTATCCACAGTTCTTGCTCTCTCACCCTCAAAAACAGGGAACAAAATAGAAGTTTGGTCGTCAAACCTGGTGGTATAGTACCGCTCCATCTTGGTGGGAATGTCAGTATTTCTTGGAATCACAACTGACATCTCACCTTCACCGACCTCCACCCCAAGGGACAGAGGGGTGACATCCAAGACTACAATGTTTTCAACTTTCTCATTGCCCATACTAGCCAATTTTGCAGCTTGAATAGCGGCTCCATAAGCCACAGCTTCATCTGGGTTGATGTTCTTGTTAAGCTGCTTTCCATCAAAGAAGTCCTGCAACAGTTGTTGCAGATCAGGAATTCTAGAAGAACCACCAATAAGAACAATATCATCGATTCCACTCTTGTCCATCTTAGCATCAGTTAAACACTTGTCCACAAGCTCAATAGACTTTTTGAACAAGTCCATATTAAGTTCGGCAAATCTGGCGCGAGTAATACTTAAGTAGAAATCAATACCCTTATACAAAGAATCAACTTCAATGCTAGTCTCATTTGCTGAAGAAAGAATCATCTTTGCTCTTTCACAAGCAGTTCTCAACCTTCTTAGAGCTCTTACATTTCCACTAATGTCCTCATTTTGTTGCCTATTAAATATTTTAACGCAATGCTCTAACATTCTGTTGTCAAAGTCTTCACCTCCAAGGTGAGTGTCTCCAGCAACGGCCTTCACTTTAAAAGTACCATTTTCAATGGTAAGTAGTGAGAGATCTACAGTACCACCGCCCAAATCAAAGATCAAGACATTTTTCTTGCCTATATCTATCTCATCAAGACCATAGGCAATGGCAGCGGCAGTTGATTCATTGATTATTCGCATGACGTTGAGTCCTGCAATGTTTCCAGCATCCTTTGTGGCCTTACGTTGTGAGTCATTGAAGTTTGCTGGTACAGTGATTACAGCATTCTTCACACTTGTGCCAAGATAGGCCTCGGCAATCTCACGCATTTTATTAAGGACCATAGATGAAATTTCCTCGGCAGAAAAATGCTTCTCTTCATCTTTATAAGTGACCACAATTATAGGCTTGTCTTCAGGGCCTTCAATGACTTTGAATGGCCAAAGCTTGATATCGTTTTGAACTAATAAATCACTAAATCTCCTACCAATTAAGCGCTTTGCATCTGCAAAATAAAGGAAAAATAATTT
Organism: Corylus avellana; assembly: GCF_901000735.1. Classification (NCBI taxonomy): domain Eukaryota; kingdom Viridiplantae; phylum Streptophyta; class Magnoliopsida; order Fagales; family Betulaceae; genus Corylus; species Corylus avellana. The sequence continues at coordinate 27,302,726 of NC_081547.1, forward strand.
GATAAGACTAAAATAGAAGAAGTGATCACAAATCTCAATATTGATGAGCTTTTAAATTGCCATTTATTTTATTTTTTTGTTTTTTTCCGTCTTGCATTCCTTCAAACCAGCATATAGTTTGTTCAATTAAAGTTTAGCTAGGGGCTGAAATCTTAGACATATATGATTGAGACTATTGAGATGAATGATAAAAACCAGCAAATGCAAGATGCTATAACAACTTTCAGCCAAAAGCACCCATAGTAAGAAATTGTTAAAATAATAATTAAATTTACTTCTTTTTATATGCTTAAACTTTTGAAATAAGTGATATTTTAACATAAATCAACATATTCAGTGCTAAACTACCCCTAATTTTGCATATACTGATGACTCATGTTACAAGAACGGCCAATTAGAGAGTGTTTCCCAAAAAAAGAAAAAGAGAAGGAAAGAAAAGAAAAGAAGTGATGAAGAAGAAGAAGAAGAAGAAGAAGAAGAAGAAAGAGGGTGAGAGATTACCAAAGACAGAGTTATCGGGGTTCCTTGCGATCTGGTTCTTGGCTGCATCACCCACCAAACGCTCTTTGCGAGTGAAGGCAACATGAGACGGCGTTGTCCTGTTGCCCAGATCGTTTACTATAATCTCTACTCGATCACGACGCCACACAGCCACGCATGAGTACGTTGTCCCCAGATCAATCCCAATCGCTGGCCACTTATCTCCTTGGCCGGCCATTATATATCGACGTTTGGAAGATAACGGCAATATTGGAGTAGATGATGAACGAAGACTCTTGAGTCATGTGACATTTGTTTTGGTGTTATAAAAAATTCATTCATCGAACCAAGAAGGAAGACTCTGCAGAGTCAAGTCGTCAACTGCATTGAATGATTCAAGATGGCCCTGAGCGAATTGTCGGTCGGCGGTTGCTAGTGAATACATTAATGCATGAGAAAAGTCGTAAACTCCAGCTCCACAGACGTCCACCTCAACTGATCATCACAAAGTCTCATCCACAATTTCCACATGATACAAAATTTCACTTCCTCTCCTCCACAAACTCCCATGCGACTTGGGACCCGTCATACGCGGTATTGTATATAATAGCTAACCAAACCATGGTTAATATAATGCAATGCTTTTGGAGACATGATCAAGGAGAGGGTGGAGAAGTTGTGAGGAAGAAAGCTAGGGCAAAGCAAAAAGAATCTGCGAGAAAGTTTGTTTATGATGCATATTTTATTAATTATTATTTTAGAATTTTCCAATTTAATGAATTTCTTATGATATTAGATGCCGTAAACAGATCCATGATTTTTCACAGCCAATGGAAATAACTTCCTATAAAAAATAGGAAGAAAATGAATACTACTTCTTGGGTTGGGTAATGGATCAGCCAAAATGCCAATAAAGACCCCCAAAACAAAGAGTTAATTCTGCAGGCCCATGAATAAAAGGCCCAAATCTAATATCTATGCAAGCCCAGGGGAAAAAAGTAGAAGTCCAGTCATCTAAAGGTGAAGCCCAAGTTCCAAGAGAATGCGGCCGAGCTTAAAGCGCCAAGCCGCGTGCTAAGTAAATGTAGCCGAGCTAAGAGTGCCAAACCATGTTCTGTATGAAATGGCCAAGGCTGGCTTCGACAGGATCCACGATCCCACGATTTGCCACAATCCATGATCCCACTATCCACAATTTCAACATTAATTATTTGCATTGGACTCTTCGGGAATGTAGGGGCCGAGAATACAAGGCCATACTCGACTATAACCGCTACTTAATGCCCATAAAGAAAAGTTCCTATCAGGCATGTGGTTAATTATTCTCAAAAGAATTCATTAATTTGTTTTCCCTGTGAAAAATATTGACTGACTTAAACATTTGAGCTATTTCTTGCTGGCACACTCGACAAGCTCTTATCATACTTTCTCGAAAATTGTTTTAACAGTACTAAACGTCTGCATGCATATATTTATTCAACCTACGAAATTATCTCAACTATAATCTGTCTGTTGCAAATATACTCCGATCCTAGCAACAACGTACTTGGCTTCCCGCAATAAGCAAATAGTGGACCAATCATACACTATTTAGTATTAAAAATAGGTCTTGGGCTTAACTCAACCCAAAAGCTAGTTCAAGAGCTGAGGTTTCCCTTTACCTTTATCAATGGCTCATGGGACTTCCAACACGCCCCATCACGTGTGGCGGGAGGACATCCAAGCCAACACATGCGACAATAGGTGACGGTGGGCCACAACTAATTAATTGGGTTAGGCTCTGATACCATATTAAAAATAGGTCTTGGGCTAACTCAATCCAAAAGCTAGTTCAAGAGTTGAGGTTTCCCTTTACCCTTATAAATGGCTCATGGGACTTCCAACATTTAGTTAGTTAAAATTGAACAGTTGAAATCTGGTTGAGAATTCAAATTCATTCATTTGTTGATAATATTCACAATCTCAATGAGTTTTCAATTTTCATGCATGCTAGAATGCCTTGACATTCGTTCCTCTAAATACACACTTAATTAACATGTGAAAGCATTTTTATAGGATCTCCAATTCTTTCTTTCATTGAATCAAGAGTGATAAAGATCTTTATTGTAACCACTTTTTTCCCTATTCAATTAAAAAAAATAAAAGTGCTCAACATATTTTATGCCTATTAGACAAAGCAGTACACCAAGAACAACTGCGAAGAAATAATAATATATGTAAAGTGTAAATCTCTCCTCAATTAAACACACACACAGATACAAACACATAACTCAAACTTTCCATCCCGTCGTAAAATAAATCATGTTGAAGTGAACGCTTCAATAACACCAGTAACCGCAGAAACTGGATCCAAATTGAGGGCTGAAACAATGAGGTTGATACTCGTTTTAGCCGCTATCAAGCAAATCTTCTTTCCTCTTGAGCTCCCTTTCCTTTGTTGTCTTACGTCTTCCTCTGGAACCATGTTACTAATTGAATCAACCAAATCATTTTGTCCATTCTCAACCATATTCTCGAACATATTCTGCAAAACCGTGCTACTTGTATTAACCACATCATTTTGTCCATTCTCAATCATATTCTGCAACACCGTGTTACTTATTGTATCAACCCAATCATTTTGTCCATTCTCAAGAATCAAGTCCTTCACACATGCCACATGATAGCAATATTCGCCACAAGTCGATTCATAGGACCACCCACTGAACCCCTTTGATATTTCCATACTTCCACATTTTAGACACTCTGTTGAGATGTTTTCACTCAGGTGTAATGTCACTCCATCACCAATTAAGGTAGGTGGAAGATTTGTACAAGACGGGTCTTGTTGGGCCTGTGCTTCCTTGTTGAACCATTGTTGTCTATATATCTTTTCAATGGTGGGCTTGCAGATTAACTCCAGTCCACTCAACTTCTTCTCAAACTCATCTATCTCCGCAAGTTGGATGCCATCTAACCAATGAATCACCTCGTTAATAGCAGCACCAATTGTCTTCTTACTAGCAGCGTGAAGCTTGCCACCAATCTCCTTATCATTGAGCATGTTCCTCATTTTGTAAGCATACTTCTCCAAAGCCTCCTTAGCCCTAACCTTCTTCCTGTGCTCTTCGTCTTCAACCTTGTATTTCTCTGCATCTTGAACTATCCTTTCAATCTCTTCCTTGGACAGCCTCGTCTTGTCATTGTTGATGGTGATCTTGCAACTTATGCCGGTGGTCTGCTCCACCGCAGAAACATTCAAAATACCATTGGCATCTATCTCAAAGCATACTCTAACATTAGTGACACCCTTAGGTGCTGGAGGAATGGAGGAAAGCATAAATTCTCCCAACTTATTATTATCGACGGTTCTTGCTCTCTCACCCTCAAAAACAGGAAACAAAATACAAGTTTGGTTGTCAAACCTGGTGGTATAGTGTCGCTCCATCTTGGTGGGAATGGCAGTATTTCTTGGAATCACAACGGACATCTCACTTTCACCGACCTCCACCCCAAGGGACAGAGGGGTGACATCCAAGACTACAATGTTTTCAACTTTCTCATTACCCACACCTGCCAAGATTGAAGCTTGAATAGCGGCTCCATAAGCCACAGCTTCATCTGGGTTGATGCTCTTATTAAGCTGCTTTCCACCAAAGAATTCCTGCAGTAGCTGTTGCACTTTAGGAATTCTGGAAGAACCACCACTAAGAACGATATCATGGACTTCTCCTTTATCCATTTTAGCATCAGTCAAACATTTCTCCACAAGCTCAATAGACTTGTTGAACAAGTCCATATTAAGTTCATCAAATCTGGCACGAGTAATACTTAAGTCGAAATCAATACCCTTACACAAACCATCAACTTCGATGCTAGTCTCGGTTGTAGAAGAAAGAATCCTCTTCGCTCTTTCACAAGCAGTTCTCAACCTCCTTACAGCTCTGGCAATATTTCCACTAATGTCCTCCTTGTATTTCCTCTTAAATATTTCAATGCAATGCTCTAATATTCTGTTGTCGAAGTCCTCACCTCCGAGGTGAGTGTCTCCAGCAACAGCCTTCACTTCAAAAGTACCTTTGTCAATTGTAAGTAGTGAGAGATCTGCAGTACCACCACCCAAATCAAAGATCAAGACATTTTTCTTGCCAACGTCCATCTTGTGAAGACCGTAAGCAATGGCTGCAGCAGTTGGTTCATTGATTATTCGCATGACATTGAGTCCTGCAATGCATCCGGCATCCTTTGTAGCCTTACGTTGTGAGTCACTGAAGTTTGCTGGTACAGTGATTACAGCATTCTTCACACTTGTGCCTAGGTTGGCCTCAGCAATCTCACGCATCTTATTAAGGACCATAGATGAGATTTCCTCGGCAGAAAAATGTTTTTCTTCATTTTTATAAGTGACCACAATCATAGGCTTGTCTTCTGGGCCTTCAATGACCTTGAATGGCCAAAGCTTGATATCTTTTTGAACTATAGAATCACTAAATCTCCTACCAATCAGCCGCTTTGCATCTGTAAAATAATAAGAAAGCAAAAACGATTTGATAAGACTAAAGCAGAAGAAGCAACAAATCTCAATAGTTATGAGCTTTTAAATTGGCATGACTTTTTTATTTTTAACAAATTAAGTGCTTCCCCACCCTTCCCCCCCAAAAAGAAGCTGGGAGATTACCAAAGACAGAGTTAGTTGGGTTCCTGGCAACCTGGTTCTTGGCTGCTTCACCGACCAAACGCACTTCTTCAGTGAAGGCCACATAAGACGGCGTCGTCCTGTTTCCCTGATCATTTACTATGATCTCTACTCGATCATCCTTCCACACCGCTACGCACGAGTACGTCGTCCCTAGATCAATCCCTATCACTGGGCACTCTCCTCCGCCGGCCATTCACGAAGTCTCGAAGGTAATGGAAATGAAGTAGACGAAGGAAGACTCTGAGTGAACGGCACTGAATGGTCGTGATTCCTGAGCGAATCAGCCGGTAGCTATTTATATTATCACTTCATTTAAATTAAAGCAACTGTTGCCTGATGAAGCGCGTGAGAAAAGTAGCTCCACAGGCGTCCACTTCAACTCATCAGGTACACGTCTAATCCCCACAAGTCACATGATACAAATTTCAACTCCCTTCATCCACTGGCTTCTACATCGTTCTTTAATTCTTTCCCCCCATGGCCCATGAAAACTCCCGGGGGACCCCGGGAGGAATCTTTATGTGTGTTCTTTGTTCACATGTACCAAAGCTGATCAAATGCGTGTTGAGAAGACTGCGTCAAAAGATTCTTGTTTCCTCCTTTGGTACCGTGCTAATTAAGTTCATGCAGATAACAGGTTGCGTAATTAATAAGTTTATTAATTTGGAGTTTTAACTCATTGTACTCAAGTTCTTGCATTTTACGATTAGTTTTGAAATATTATTATTGTTCAATTAATGAACTTGAGCTTTAATGATGTATTAATGCAAGAAATCATCTTTTGTAAGAATTTGTAGGTTGATTTTAATAAATAAAATAAATCATCTTGTAAATTTGTAATTGTGAAGCTTGAAAGGAAAAAAAAAAAAAACTGTTATCTATATATGTGCAGATGTCATTTGATAGAAGATATTTTGGCCTTTTGTTCTTTCGGTCTTTCGTGCCTGATACATTGTTATTTTGTGGTAGCTAGATGGCATATCCTCCAATTGTCCGTTAATCAACAAAACGTGAAGAAAAATACAAAAGAAAGAAGGAGAAGGGAGGATGATCAGCTGCCAACTTGGGAGAAAAGTCTTGCGTAAGAAATTTTCCACAGTTGTTTCGATTCGATCCCCACAAACTCCCCGGAGGAATTTTATTTGTCTTGTTGTACGGAAGTTCCAACGAGGTATTCAAGTACAACTGATATACGCTAGCTGATGGAGTCTCGACTTGGGACCAGTGATACACGGCATTGAATAAGTAATAGCTAACCAAACCATGGTTAAATATGACACTAGACAGAATTAAGATTGTTAGCAGCATAAACTAATAAATTAAATATTGAAAAAGAATTCACGAACAGAAAAAATTACAAATAGAAAAAAGAAATACATTAATTACCCTAAATAAACAAATATAAAAATAATTTTGAAAACCTAAATTTAATTGATAGTTTAAACTGAATTGAAAAATAACAAAGACTAGTTACCTTTTATATAAGCTAGACACCTCCTAATTTACAAGGAAAATGAAAACTAAACCTAATTGAAAAAGAATGACATAATTCTAATAAAAAAAGGAAAACATAATCCTAATAGAAAAATGGAAACACATTCGTAATGGAAAAAAGAAAACTCAATCTTTATTAAAAGGAAAATTAAAACACACATAATTAAAATAATAGTTTTATCAATATCCTCCTCCATAAAAAAAAAAAAAAAAAAAAAAAAAAAATTAAAAAAAAAAGGTCTTCCTATAAAACACATATATGAAGAAAATGAATAGTACTAAACGTGTCAAAATATGACACGTTACTAAATTTTCAGTAGTTACGACTAATTTTTTAACATGCCAAACACATTACCATTGATACCTCACTAATCGTTAGTAACGTGTTAATACCCTTAACTCGTCACTAATGGTCCGTGCACAAAAAAAATATATTTTTGTAGTGTATTATATATAGTCACTCTTACGCAATATGAAAATAGTGGACCAATCATACACTATTTACTGGTATTTAGTTAGTTAAAAACAATCTGGTTGAGAATTCAAATTCATTAATTCGTTGATATTCACAATCTCAATATATATATATATATCTTTCAATTTCACACTTTCATCTAACAAATAACATAACATGCATGCCTCCTTCGAATTTTTCTTCATATTTTTGTTTCTTATATAGATCTGTCATTCTATGTGGATTCAGGGTTTCTGCCTTATGGATTGGGTTCATGGTAGTATTTAAAGAAAGAATAAAAAATATATATATTTGACTAAAGTGGAGAAAGATCGAGGTAAAAAGGTTGATCTTTGATTCATTTAAAAAGTGGCTCTCACTACTAGTATTCCTGGACTCAGCAATGTTGAGCAAAAAAGGACAAATAAATCATATATTTTCATCCTTGTTTGAAAAACGACGTAAACAAATTTTACTAAGGACGTGGTTTAAGTCAGCAAAGATGGCCAAATTGTGTATTCAAGTTTCAACTAACATTACTTGTTAGGTCATTTTAGATATAATCATATGATTAATTTTTATCATTCAATTATGTATTATATGGATATATACTTGTATTAATCATAGATATAATTATATATTGTATACCAATTAATTATTGTATATTAATATTTTTTTGAGAAATACTTAATAATCAATATACATTGACTATTGTTAATTGTTAATCAATAAATAATAAGTAATATACTATATAAGATATTTTTATTAACGCATTATATACACATATATTTATTAATTAATATGTATATATAATAAATATATACGAGTCGCGCTAATTATAAGCGAGCCGAGTTTTATACGGGTATGGATCATTTAATAATTAAGTTTAGTTTCGTGTCCACGAGCAAATCATTTAACAATCGAGTCGACTACGAGCTAGCCGAGCTCGAGTGAGCTCACGGGTAGTTTTGTTCTTTTATATTTTTCAAATTATCATTAATTATAATTAATTAATTAATTGCAAATTGGTGACTTGCCATTGTGACACGTCACCAAATGGTGACGTGCCGGTGTGCCACGTCACCAATTGGTGACGTGTGATTATGTACACATCACTAATTTATATTCATTTCAATTTTTTAGTTTTATTTTTTCCTTTTTCGAAAATTTTTTAATTGTTTTTAAATTGGTGACATGTTAATATTTAACACGTCACCAAAAAAATAGTGATGTGTGAGAAAGTGACACGTCACCAATTGGTATGTGTGAAAAAATAAACATTGTAGACACGTTACTAAATCCCGATTTTTTTTGTTGTTGATTTTTTTCCAAATTTTATTTTGTTAGGTTGGCCACTTGGCGGATTGGGGTTAGGTTCTTTTTTTTTTTCAAATGTTTTCGCAACTGCTTTCACACCATGATTAATATCTTTTTTAGGCCAATACATACCATATATGATTAACACAAATCAACTTGCAGGTTAGATACTTGCCCCAATCTAATTACTTAATTAAGCTCTATTTGGTTTGCGGAATAGACCATTGGAATAGACTAGCTAATCCTAAGTATAACTATGCATTTGTTTGATAACACACTATTTCTAAGAATAGTTTATTTCCATGGGACTACTAATTAATTACATACACACAGGATTATCTAAGCTATTAAAAAATGAGTGGGTTAGCTAATCCTTAAGGAATGAAATACATTTTTCAAAAATACCAATATAATTTTTTTTTAAAATTTTATACTTAAAACAAAATAAAAAATATGAAAAATAAAGTGGGTGGCTTGACCACCCATTGGGGTTGGTCGGCTACCCATAGAAGAGGTTAGAGGTGGTCGGCCACCCTTTTTATTTTAGGGTTTTTTTTTTATTTTTTTTTATTTTTTTTTTTAATATGAGTTTGAAAGAAAAATAATAATATGGATCTTCGTAATTTTGATTCAATTCCAATATTTGCAGGTGAGTTGTTATCAAACTAAGGAATATGAATAACCTTTTTTTTTTTTCTAATTGAATAAGGAAAAACAGGTTACAGGAAATATGAATAGCTATTTTATTACGCACTCTTCTATTCTTTTTTTAGTAGTAGCTATTCATTTTCTAATGGACTAGACATTCTACGAGCCAAACGAGGCCTTAATATTTTAATTTTTTTTAATTAATTAATGTATAGTCGTGGTAATCCAATTCATGTAGCTAGTCCTATTTTGCCTAAAAGTGAACCATCGTTTCCATTTATGTACGTAGTGAGGAAAAGTGAACCTGCACGGACCAGTTGATTCCATGGAAGCCAAACGAGACAAGTTACACAATGACAAAATTTCCAGAGCAAAATCTACCCACATGTTGTGAATACTGGTCTTGATGAGAAGTTTGATGAGGGAGAGAGACTCTTGGGGTTCTTGGGTATGTGTGAAAAAATAAACATTGTAGACACGTTACTAAATCCCGATTTTTTTTGTTGTTGATTTTTTTCCAAATTTTATTTTGTTAGGTTGGCCACTTGGCGGATTGGGGTTAGGTTCTTTTTTTTTTTCAAATGTTTTCGCAACTGCTTTCACACCATGATTAATATCTTTTTTAGGCCAATACATACCATATATGATTAACACAAATCAACTTGCAGGTTAGATACTTGCCCCAATCTAATTACTTAATTAAGCTCTATTTGGTTTGCGGAATAGACCATTGGAATAGACTAGCTAATCCTAAGTATAACTATGCATTTGTTTGATAACACACTATTTCTAAGAATAGTTTATTTCCATGGACTTCTCCCTTATCCATCTTAGCATCAGTCAAACATTTCTCCACAAGCTCAATAGCCTTCGTGAACAAGTCCATATATATTGAGTTCTGCAAATCTGGCACGAGTAATACTTGAGGAGAAATCAATGCCATTATATAAAGAATCAACTTCAATGGTAGTCTCGGTTGCAGAAGAAATAGTCCTCTTTGCTCTCTCACAAAAAGTTCTCAACCTCCTCAGAGCTTTGGCATTTCTACTAATATCCTTCTTGTACTGTCTCTTAAATATTTCAACGAAATGCTTTAACATTCTGTTGTCAAAGTCCTCACCTCCGAGGTGAGTGTTTCCAGCAACAGCCTTTACTTTAAAAGTACCTTTGTCAATGGTAAGTAAAGAGACATCTGTAGTACCACCACCCAAATCAAAGATCAATACATTTCTCTTATCAATGGACACCTTGTCAAGACCGTAAGCAATAGCTGCAGCTGTTGGTTCATTGATTATCCTCATGACATTGAGTCCTGCAATGCTTCCAGCATCCTTTGTGGCCTTACGCTGTGAGTCATTGAAGTTGGCCGGGACAGTTATTACAGCATGCTTCACCGTTGTGTCCAGGTAGGCCTCCGCAATTTCACGCATCTTTCTTAGGACCATAGATGAGATTTCCTCTGCAGCAAAATGTTTCTCTTCACCTTTATAAGTGACCACAATCATAGGCTTGTCGGCAGGACCTTCAATGACCTTGAATGGCCAAAGCTTGATATCGTACTGAACTAAGGAATCACTAAATCTCCTGCCAATTAATCGTTTTGTATCTGCAAAATAAATATGAGAAAAAGGAAAAATGATTCAACAAGACTGAAGTAGAAGAACCAACGAATCTCAATTCACTAATACTTTGTTATGGTGGCATAAGACAATATTTTGAAAAGGACTCGGCATATTAACTATAACAAATGCAATCTCAATATACCTATAACAAATGTAACCTATAAATAGACTCGGCACATTAACAGTTCTTCAATATACCTATAACAAATATAAAAAGAAAAAGAAAAAGAAAACACTCTTGGCATATTAAGAAATGGAATGAAAGACCGGCACAAGATCAATGTAACCTCATAGGTTAAAGTAAAACAACTTAGGGGAAACTTCAGTTTGCCTCCTTGAACTTCCAGCTGATTTGGCAAGACCTACCTCAACTTTCAAATCTCTCATTTTGAACCCCTGAACTTTGATTTGCTCTCATTTTAGACCACTCTATTACTTTACACCATTAAATTTATTTTTATGCCCAATATACCCTCACTTGAAATTATACTGTTTTGGCCTTAAAACTACAACACCCACCCCAGCCCAAAACGACGCCGTTTTGGGCTAGACAATTTTTTATTTTTTATTTTTTTAAAATGAAAAAGAAAATGAATTTTTTTTTTAAAAAAAAAAACGGAAGGGTGCTCGAGCCACCCTTTGCCGGACCACCTTGTTTTGGCCAGCCACCCCCATGCTCGGTATAGGGGTGGAGGAACCACCCCCATGGCCAAGGGGGTGGTCCGGCCACCCCAAAAGGCCAAAAACAAA
>NC_081547.1:27314268-27349176 GCF_901000735.1 Corylus avellana
TTTTAGGCCAATACATACCATATATGATTAACACAAATCAACTTGCAGGTTAGATACTTGCCCCAATCTAATTACTTAATTAACCTCTATTTGGTTTGCGGAATAGACCATTGGAATAGACTAGCTAATCCTAAGTATAACTATGCATTTGTTTGATAACACACTATTTCTAAGAATAGTTTATTTCCATGGGACTACTAATTAATTACATACACACAGGATTATCTAAGCTATTAAAAAATGAGTGGGTTAGCTAATCCTTAAGGAATGAAATACATTTTTCAAAAATACCAATATAATTTTTTTTTAAAATTTTATACTTAAAACAAAATAAAAAATATGAAAAATAAAGTGGGTGGCTTGACCACCCATTGGGGTTGGTCGGCTACCCATAGAAGAGGTTAGAGGTGGTCGGCCACCCTTTTTATTTTAGGGTTTTTTTTTTATTTTTTTTTATTTTTTTTTTTAATATGAGTTTGAAAGAAAAATAATAATATGGATCTTCGTAATTTTGATTCAATTCCAATATTTGCAGGTGAGTTGTTATCAAACTAAGGAATATGAATAACCTTTTTTTTTTTTCTAATTGAATAAGGAAAAACAGGTTACAGGAAATATGAATAGCTATTTTATTACGCACTCTTCTATTCTTTTTTTAGTAGTAGCTATTCATTTTCTAATGGACTAGACATTCTACGAGCCAAACGAGGCCTTAATATTTTAATTTTTTTTAATTAATTAATGTATAGTCGTGGTAATCCAATTCATGTAGCTAGTCCTATTTTGCCTAAAAGTGAACCATCGTTTCCATTTATGTACGTAGTGAGGAAAAGTGAACCTGCACGGACCAGTTGATTCCATGGAAGCCAAACGAGACAAGTTACACAATGACAAAATTTCCAGAGCAAAATCTACCCACATGTTGTGAATACTGGTCTTGATGAGAAGTTTGATGAGGGAGAGAGACTCTTGGGGTTCTTGGGTATGTGTGAAAAAATAAACATTGTAGACACGTTACTAAATCCCGATTTTTTTTGTTGTTGATTTTTTTCCAAATTTTATTTTGTTAGGTTGGCCACTTGGCGGATTGGGGTTAGGTTCTTTTTTTTTTTCAAATGTTTTCGCAACTGCTTTCACACCATGATTAATATCTTTTTTAGGCCAATACATACCATATATGATTAACACAAATCAACTTGCAGGTTAGATACTTGCCCCAATCTAATTACTTAATTAAGCTCTATTTGGTTTGCGGAATAGACCATTGGAATAGACTAGCTAATCCTAAGTATAACTATGCATTTGTTTGATAACACACTATTTCTAAGAATAGTTTATTTCCATGGGACTACTAATTAATTACATACACACAGGATTATCTAAGCTATTAAAAAATGAGTGGGTTAGCTAATCCTTAAGGAATGAAATACATTTTTCAAAAATACCAATATAATTTTTTTTTAAAATTTTATACTTAAAACAAAATAAAAAATATGAAAAATAAAGTGGGTGGCTTGACCACCCATTGGGGTTGGTCGGCTACCCATAGAAGAGGTTAGAGGTGGTCGGCCACCCTTTTTATTTTAGGGTTTTTTTTTTATTTTTTTTTATTTTTTTTTTTAATATGAGTTTGAAAGAAAAATAATAATATGGATCTTCGTAATTTTGATTCAATTCCAATATTTGCAGGTGAGTTGTTATCAAACTAAGGAATATGAATAACCTTTTTTTTTTTTCTAATTGAATAAGGAAAAACAGGTTACAGGAAATATGAATAGCTATTTTATTACGCACTCTTCTATTCTTTTTTTAGTAGTAGCTATTCATTTTCTAATGGACTAGACATTCTACGAGCCAAACGAGGCCTTAATATTTTAATTTTTTTTAATTAATTAATGTATAGTCGTGGTAATCCAATTCATGTAGCTAGTCCTATTTTGCCTAAAAGTGAACCATCGTTTCCATTTATGTACGTAGTGAGGAAAAGTGAACCTGCACGGACCAGTTGATTCCATGGAAGCCAAACGAGACAAGTTACACAATGACAAAATTTCCAGAGCAAAATCTACCCACATGTTGTGAATACTGGTCTTGATGAGAAGTTTGATGAGGGAGAGAGACTCTTGGGGTTCTTGGGTATGTGTGAAAAAATAAACATTGTAGACACGTTACTAAATCCCGATTTTTTTTGTTGTTGATTTTTTTCCAAATTTTATTTTGTTAGGTTGGCCACTTGGCGGATTGGGGTTAGGTTCTTTTTTTTTTTCAAATGTTTTCGCAACTGCTTTCACACCATGATTAATATCTTTTTTAGGCCAATACATACCATATATGATTAACACAAATCAACTTGCAGGTTAGATACTTGCCCCAATCTAATTACTTAATTAAGCTCTATTTGGTTTGCGGAATAGACCATTGGAATAGACTAGCTAATCCTAAGTATAACTATGCATTTGTTTGATAACACACTATTTCTAAGAATAGTTTATTTCCATGGACTTCTCCCTTATCCATCTTAGCATCAGTCAAACATTTCTCCACAAGCTCAATAGCCTTCGTGAACAAGTCCATATATATTGAGTTCTGCAAATCTGGCACGAGTAATACTTGAGGAGAAATCAATGCCATTATATAAAGAATCAACTTCAATGGTAGTCTCGGTTGCAGAAGAAATAGTCCTCTTTGCTCTCTCACAAAAAGTTCTCAACCTCCTCAGAGCTTTGGCATTTCTACTAATATCCTTCTTGTACTGTCTCTTAAATATTTCAACGAAATGCTTTAACATTCTGTTGTCAAAGTCCTCACCTCCGAGGTGAGTGTTTCCAGCAACAGCCTTTACTTTAAAAGTACCTTTGTCAATGGTAAGTAAAGAGACATCTGTAGTACCACCACCCAAATCAAAGATCAATACATTTCTCTTATCAATGGACACCTTGTCAAGACCGTAAGCAATAGCTGCAGCTGTTGGTTCATTGATTATCCTCATGACATTGAGTCCTGCAATGCTTCCAGCATCCTTTGTGGCCTTACGCTGTGAGTCATTGAAGTTGGCCGGGACAGTTATTACAGCATGCTTCACCGTTGTGTCCAGGTAGGCCTCCGCAATTTCACGCATCTTTCTTAGGACCATAGATGAGATTTCCTCTGCAGCAAAATGTTTCTCTTCACCTTTATAAGTGACCACAATCATAGGCTTGTCGGCAGGACCTTCAATGACCTTGAATGGCCAAAGCTTGATATCGTACTGAACTAAGGAATCACTAAATCTCCTGCCAATTAATCGTTTTGTATCTGCAAAATAAATATGAGAAAAAGGAAAAATGATTCAACAAGACTGAAGTAGAAGAACCAACGAATCTCAATTCACTAATACTTTGTTATGGTGGCATAAGACAATATTTTGAAAAGGACTCGGCATATTAACTATAACAAATGCAATCTCAATATACCTATAACAAATGTAACCTATAAATAGACTCGGCACATTAACAGTTCTTCAATATACCTATAACAAATATAAAAAGAAAAAGAAAAAGAAAACACTCTTGGCATATTAAGAAATGGAATGAAAGACCGGCACAAGATCAATGTAACCTCATAGGTTAAAGTAAAACAACTTAGGGGAAACTTCAGTTTGCCTCCTTGAACTTCCAGCTGATTTGGCAAGACCTACCTCAACTTTCAAATCTCTCATTTTGAACCCCTGAACTTTGATTTGCTCTCATTTTAGACCACTCTATTACTTTACACCATTAAATTTATTTTTATGCCCAATATACCCTCACTTGAAATTATACTGTTTTGGCCTTAAAACTACAACACCCACCCCAGCCCAAAACGACGCCGTTTTGGGCTAGACAATTTTTTATTTTTTATTTTTTTAAAATGAAAAAGAAAATGAATTTTTTTTTTAAAAAAAAAAACGGAAGGGTGCTCGAGCCACCCTTTGCCGGACCACCTTGTTTTGGCCAGCCACCCCCATGCTCGGTATAGGGGTGGAGGAACCACCCCCATGGCCAAGGGGGTGGTCCGGCCACCCCAAAAGGCCAAAAACAAAATAACGGGAATGGATTCGGGTCGTAGGGGTGGTGGGACCACCCCAAAGGCTTTGAGTCGGTTCGGTCACCTCCGTATCGGTCGTGTGGTGTGAAACCACCACCAATCCTTTTTTTTGGCCTTTTGGTCACAGTAGGATTACCCCTGCTCCGTGGTGATTCCTCCACCATACCCGTGCATGCGGGAAACACTCTGTAGCCAACCGGGGGGGTGACCCTTTGGAGCAAGGGGGGCTCGAGAGCCCCTACATTTTTTTTTTAATAGTTTTTTTTTATATATATATATATATTTTAATAGTTTTTAATAGTTTTTTTATATTTTTTTATATTTTTGTCTAGCCCAAAACGACGTCGTTTTGGGCTGGGGTGGGTGCTGTAGTTGTAGACAATTTCAGAATTTCAACTAGCTGATTGAGGGTATAATGGATATAAAAAGTTAAACCGTTTGAGTTTAACATTGAAAACTAACAGAAGGGTTCAAAGTGAGAGCAAATCAAAGTTCAGGAGTCCAAAGTGAGAGATTCGAAAGTTGAAGGGAGTCTTGTCAAATAAGCTGGAAGTTCGGGGGCAAACTGAAGTTTCCCCAACAACTTATATGACTAATTTTCTTACGGGAAACTATCATTTGCCCCCATGAACTACAATGCATTTTCACTTTGTCTCTATAAACTACCAACTGTAACACCCGACTCCCATGAACTACCATTTTGTACCCAAAACTCCACTTTCGTCAGTTAAATGTATTAACTTAGACGGTCAAAGTGACAATGGGTTGTAATTCATGGAGGCAAAGTGATAATGAATTCTAGTTTATGTGGGCAAGATGACGGGTAGACCATCTGAATTAATGTCTTTGACTAACAATTAAAATGTGCATTTGACTGACCGAATGAGGGTTTTGGGCACAAAATAGTAGTTCATGGAACTCGGGTGTCATAGTTGATAGTTTATGGGGGAAAGTGCCAAGACGTTGTAATTCATAGGGGCAAAATGTAGTTTCCCCATTTTCTTAAGTGATTTATCATCTATTTTTTGGACCAAGATCAAATTTGGTGATGTGAAATATATGGAACAGTTACCAATACTAGCATATGTGAAATATATTGAACAGTTACCAATATTAGAAAGGAAAACTAAAAATACAATTTTCTTTTGTTTTGTTTTGGTTAAACCATCCTCACTCCTCAAGGTTGAGAGGATGGTACAGCAACCCCCCTCAAGCCTGAGGGGTGATGAACCAAAATAAAAAATCTTTACAGTTTTTTTTTTTTTTTTAAATAAAAATCTTTGGAGGTAATTTGGATATTTTAAGTACAAACTAACACATATGCTAGAAACTTATCGATTTTCCTTCCATCTTAACGTCAGAAGCAAACGGAGAGTGTAACTTGTAAAGGAGTTATAGTTTGAGGGAGGCTAAGTATCACTTTTTAAAAAGTTTGAAGGAGTCTTTATAAAAGGTGTATCAATTTGGAGGGTTAAATGTAGTTTTCCAAAAAATTAAAAACACTTTATATAATCAATTTTCTTGATTTTTTTTTTCTTTTGTCAAAAAATCATCCATTTTTTGGGATTGAAACTCAACAGTGATGTGAAATATAAAACACTTAAGGTGATTGGTTATAAGTTTAATTACTTTTATAATTCTACAATGATGTAAAATGCAATTTAGTACCAATAAATCGAGCAACTAGGATGTTAAGGTACAAATTTTGGCAATTGTTGAGAACAATCAATGTATATCTACGAGAAGCATTTGGGGTTACTGACATTTGTTGGAAAATCCAAAATCAGGGCATTTAAAAGTATCAAAGACCGAATTTAGAATAGGCTAAATAATTGGAAAGTCACATACCTTTCTCAAGCAGGAAATAAAGTCCTCTTAAGAATAGTAATTCAAGCAATCCCAACTTACAACGCGAGTGTCTTTTAACTACCAAAGACTTTTTGTAGGAAAATTAATTCGATGATGCTTAAATTCTGGTAGGGCAAAAGGAGAAAGAATCAAATATATATCCATCGGATGGGCTGGGAAAAATGGGTTTCTTGAAGTCCTAGGGTACTTCAAAGGGTTAATTTTCGGTTTTTGAGAGCTTGCAGCAAAAAGGTTCAGAAAATCTTATGTGAGGGTTCAAATTTCTTCATGTAATGGAGGAACTAGTATATAGATGAGAGATAAAAGAGTGTGAAGAAATGCTATGGGACATTAAAATAAAATTATAAAGAATGCAATCAGATCTACCCAGACAAAATCAGATTCTTTTCTATAACTTGTTAAATACTACCTACCAGGTAAGAGATTCATAAATTTGGACGTAAAAGAGCTAACATGGTTATACACTAAAAATTACCAAAGATGGAGTTAGTGGGATTCTTGGCGACTTGATTCTTGGCTGCGTCACCAACCAAACGCTCTTTGTCAGTGAAGGCAACATAAGACGGCGTCGTCCTGTTGCCCTGATCGTTGACTATGACCTCTACTCGATCATGCTGCCACACTGCCACGCACGAGTAGGTCGTCCCCAGATCAATCCCTATGGCTGGTTGTTAAATATTTTGAAAATAAAAGTTACTTCCTTTTCATGATTTCTAAAGCAAATACGAAGTTTCCTTTATCCCTGTTCCTTTTTTGAAGCTGGGTGTGTAATTTTATTGGTTTAATCCGTGGCTTTATTTAAATCATTCAACAAAATCTTATTAAAGATTTATCGTACCAGATTCTATTGGTTGAGGGATTTGAAAATAAAAGTTGCCTCCTTTGCATGATTTCAAAAGCAAATACGAAGTTTCCTTTATCCCTGTTACTTTTTTGACGCTGGGTGTGTAATTTTATTGGTTTCGTGGCTTTATTTAAATCATTCAACAAAATCTTAGAAGCATGGCTTTAGAACTTGTTTGGATTGCGTTTGAATAATCTAAAAGTATTTTTGACTCAAAAAGTCTGTTTGAAGAAAAAAAAAATACTCATTTGATAAAAAAATTAAAAGCGTTTTTAAGGGTCGAAAAAGCCTAAAAATTTTTAAAACACATTTTTGGCAAAAACTTAAAAATGAAGCTTTTGCCTAAAAGCGCTTTTTGACTTAAAAGTTCTGGCCAAGACCCAGCGTGGGTCACGGCCAGACCCGCGTGGGTCTAGCCTGACCCACAAGCTAGCTAGTCTGCCGGACGGAGAACCTTATTTAAAAAAAAAAAAAAAAAAAAAAAAATTGGAATAATGGGTAAATTTAAAATTTTATAAAAAAAAGTCAGGTATAAATGTCATTGTCTTACTTTTAACGTTTAAAATCTGATGGAGGAGATCAAATTGACGGGTTTTGAAGTTTTGAAGGCTTGTCAAATCGCGCGGTAATTCATAGATTTAAAGTAAAGTTACCCTAATTTATAACACAAATATGGAAGTTTATTGATTATTGAAAATGTGAGGGAGCTAGAGAGGAAGAAACACTGAGAAATATTTGGGACTACATTTTTCCCTTGATTCGTTTCATTACAAATGATGGTTTATTTATACAAGTGGTGGCACTACATACTAGCCGTTAGCCATTGTTAGCCGTTACAATGTTTTCTTTTGTCGCTTTGTTTCATTTTCTTCCTTTATCTCCTTGTCTTTCCTTTTCTTGCTTTGTCTCCTTGCCTTATATGCCTTAATAACAAATAGTACTTCAATTCATCCAAAAGAAAAAAAATAGGTTAAATACTAAATACCCTCTGGGGTTTCGTTATTTTATTTTTCCTCCCTTAGGGTTTGATTTTTATTATAGGAGGTTCATTGGATTTTGATAATAGACCAAATTAATTCTCTGTCAGTTGACCGTTAGTTGACTTAACGGAAGTCTACGTGGACCAATTAAATGTTGGCACATGACACCTACTTAATTTTTTTAAAAAAAAATTAAAAAATGTATTTTTTTTTAAAAAAAAAAAACAAAAAAAATTGGGGTAGCTCGGCCACCCCCTTTGGCCATGGGTGTGGCCTGGCCACCCCCATCTGGCAGGATGGGGGTGGCCGAAACCACCCCCGGTGGGTACCGAGCCACCCCCAAAGGAGCCTAGGGGCCCCCAATTTTTTTTTTAATTAAAACAAAATTAAAAAAATTTAAGTAGGTACCACGTGTTAACATTTGACTGGTCCACGTGGACTTCCCTTAAGTCAACTAACGGTCAACTGACAGAATGACTAATTTGGTCTATTATCAAAACTACATAGACTTTCTGTGATAAAAATCAAACCCTAAGAAAAAAAAAAAATAAAGCAACAAAATTTCAGGGGAGGTATTTAGTATTTAACCCAAGAAAAAAACATGCACATACACAAACTTCCCATCCTATCATAAAATAAATCAGCATGAAAACAACGATTCAAAAAGAGTACAAAAGGTAAATGCATCCCAAAGGATGGCTGAAATAATGAGCTTGAGAACCACTTCTGACTTACTCCCATACATACTAGCCTTCCTTCCGCTTGACCTTCCTCCCCTTTTTTGTACTATGCCTTCGTCTGGAACCATATTCTGCAAAAACACATTATTTTGTTCATTCTCAAGAATTAAGTCCTTTCCATGGTGGTGTAGCGTCACTCCATAACCAATATTTAAGGTAGGTGGTGGAAGCATCGGAGAACACAGGTGTTCGTCATGTGCTTCCTCGTGCAGGCATTGTTGTGTAGATATCTTTGCAATGATGGGAATGCAGATTAACTCAAGCCCAATCAACTTGTCCTCAAACTCATGTGCCTCTGCATGTTCGATACCATCTATCCATTGAGTCACGTGCTTAATAGCAGCTTCAATCTTCTTCTTACCAGCAGCATCAAGCTTGTCACCAATCTTCTTATCATTGATAATGTTCCTCATTTGGTAAGAATACTTCTCCAAAGCCTCCTTAGCTTTAAACATCTTCCATTGCTCATCATCTTTAACCTTGTTGTATTTCTCTGCGTCCTGAACCATCCTATTGATCTCCTCCTGGGACAGTCTCGCCTTGTTATTGGTGATGCTGATCATGCAACTCACGCCAGGGGTAGAAACATTCAAGATATCAAATTGGTATCTATCCTAAAGCATACTTTGACATCCTTAGCGAAACCCCTGCGTGTTGAAGGAATGGAGGAAAGCTGGAGTTTGCCCAACAAATTGTTATCCACAGTTCTTGCTCGATCTCACCTTTATATATAGGGAGCAAAATAGACGTTTGGTTATCAAACTGGGTGGAAAAATAATACTCCTTGGTGGGAATGGCGGTATTGCAAAATAATAATAATTAAAAAAAGAAAAAAAAAATCATTTGTGATAGAAAACATAATTAATAAATAAGAGAATATAATTAAATCGAAATCATGACAAGATTAACAAACCTAGCTGGAGGATGATTTGAAGGGCAATTAATTAGCTAGATGCCGATCTATGCATGGGCTTGTGAATGAATTGGGAATGTAATGTAAAGCCAGTATTTATAGATATCATATATATATATAACCGACCTCCTTTATTTTTTTTATTTTTTTATTTTTTATCAACAACCAATCTTCGCATCCATTTCCTCAATATTGTTGACTTTGATTCTCATGCATGCATGTACCGCGTAAATATGAAAAATAAAAGACATTAGCCAAATTTCAATAACCCTCATCCACACACCGGAAAAGTCGTAACTGTTAAATTTTCCACAGTACGTCCACCTCAACTCAGGAAACCCTTGTCTCATCCACAAGACCAACTCCAGGGGGGCCGCCAGATCAGGAGTCGCCACTTGGGACCCCGTCAGACGCGGTATTTAATAAGTATTAGTTAACCAAACCGTGGTTAATATAATGCAATGCTTTGGAGATCATATGAAAGAAAGAATTATATTCTCTAAGCCAAATACTCTTTAGAAATTGGGTGCATTGAAACCCATCGTTTCCATTTATGTACGTAGTGAGGAAAAGTGAACCTGGACCAGTTGATTCCAAGGAAGCCAAACGAGACAAGTTACACAATGACAAAATTTCCAGAGCAAAATCTACCCCCACATGTTGTGAATACTGGTCTTGATGAGAAGTTTGGTGAGGGATCCCGGAGAGAGACTCTTGGGGTTCTTGGACTCTCTTTGTGTTTGAAAAAGAAAGACTTTTTCAAAATTTTGACGTTTATAGAACAAGTTGGAAGAAGTTTGAAGGAAAATTATGTTCATGCATTAAAAAAATGTCCCTCGCATGTTGAAAAGACACATATCATTTTATTAGACTGAATTGGAAAAAATTTTCCACCAATCCGATTTGAAGGAAATTTTTTTCCTGATATATTATATGATTCCATATTTTATAAGATATTTAGTATTTACTTTCTAGGATTAATAAGTTTGATTGTAATCACATCATTTTGATTTGGTTATCATATTTATTTTATCTTCACGTACTCCAAGATTTGATTATCATTCTTATTGTATCTTTTGAAATAAATCGTAAGTGCTTTAGACTTCAATGTCTAAACAACACAATATATAGCTAGATTATGTATTATATAGAAACTTGTACAGATTTGAAAGTAAGTCTAATCTAGATGACTAATCTGATCTATATAGTTTGAATATCAGATACAAGATAAGTGTTTAATCTGATCTATACAACTTAAATAGTAAATACATGCCAAACAGGTCGGGTAAAGCATGTCAAACGGGTAATTGGGCTAAATGGGTTGTGTCAACCCGTTTAACCCGATATTTTTTAGCTGGTCGTGTCGGGTCATGGGTCGTGTCAACCCGTTTAACTTGTTATTTTTAACGGGTCGTGTTGGGTTGACACAACCCAAAATGACCAGCTAAAAAATAGTGGGTTAAACAGGTTGACACGGTAACACGCTAATTTAATCGTGCCATGTTTGGATTTAGGGTTTCCACCCGTTTAATAAAGGGGTCGTGTACAAGTTGAGGGTAAATGGGTGGCGGGTCATAATGGGTCGACACGATAACTCGTTTTGCCAGGTCTATATGAGGCTCGTTTTCGCCAGCTTTAGGCCATGATGTAGTCGAGGCCCACGCCCGAGGTGAGTCATCAGACTCCACTAGACAGAGATTCCCCAGCCAATGTGATTGTGAGATCTTCAGTTGAGATTAGTGGATCAGGTAATGCTATATTTTTGTAGTGTTTTTGTTTTTCTTCTGTTAACACGTCTATCTTCCGTATCAATCATTTTAACGGTTAGCAACGCATTATTCCAATGGTTCACTTTAGATGAGACAATATTTGCACCACTATATTTGTGGTTTGATTTTTTTATTAATTATTATTGGAATTCGTAATGATATTGCAACTCTTATTGAAATTGACTATATCTGGGTTGGTTTGGTGGTGGATGCGGGTTGGAGTTTTGAATATTTAATCTTACCACATTTAATATTACCATATTTTTGGAATTTGGCACGTCATTTTGTTCTTATTAAATCAATAGTAGTGATGAACATATATATATATATGTGTGTGTGTGTGTGTGTGTTGATAGTGTAGATAGGCTGAAGTTATTGTTTTGGCTCCATTTTTAGTGTTTGGCAACATGAGAAATTATACAATGTTGTTTGTGATATTGTTTGGCGTCCATTTGCTTTGATCATGAATACATAGAATAAATATGCAAAGAGCAAAATAAATTATAGATATAAAAGTGATTCTGTTGAGTATGACGTTGACGTTACTTAATGCTTAGGACTTGATAAGATTCTATCATATTATTTGCTGATTGTTTGTTTTATCATTTGCAATTAATGCGGATAAGTCATTCGGTGATGATGCTATTGACTTGGATTGAGTAAGTGGTTGGCTGTTCGTAGTTGGTGAAGTACTTGTATATTTTGTTCATGTTTTGTATTATGTATGTAGTTAGATTTAACTATGTCTCTATTTGTAATGACAGAGATAGTTTGATTAATGTTTGTTGAAACTGTTTTTTTTGTCTTTGATATATATAGCAGATGGAACTTGTATAGTTGTAATAGTTGATGGAACATTGTATATTTGTGATCGATGTTGCAATTGATGGATAGTTCTTTTGTAATAGATATGTAAATTGTGTATCAGGTCAACTTTGAAATTCGGGTATAACTCCAAAAAATTCAAAAAATATATACAGGGAGCAAAAAATAAATTTTTAATACATTATTAAATTACCTATTTTACTGATGTGGCATGTTATGACACGTCACCTTCTATTGACGTGTCATACCGTGTAACACGTCAATAAAAGCTGACGTGTCATATCTTGTCACATCACTAACTTTAATGATGTGGCTCATACTAGCACGCCAAAAACGTTATTGACATGGCAATACTGTCACATCAAAAACTTTATTGACGTGGCAATATTGCCACGTCAAAAACTTTATCATAGTGGGAATATTACCACGTCACCTTCTTTCTTGACTTGGCAGTATTTGCATCGTCAAAAACTTTATTGATGTTGCAATATTACCGCATCAATGAAGAGCATGACATGGCATTATTGCCACGTCAATAAAGTTTTTGACGTTGCAATATTGACATGTCAAAAATTGGTGACGTGGTAAAAATTACATGTCAAAAATTATTTTTTGACATGCCACTGTTTGCCATGTCACCAATTTCTGACGTGTCAAACATTAGCATGTCAAAAAATCTCCAATTGTGACACCATGATTTTTAACTTTTGACACATGTCACTAAACTTTAGTGACGTGTTAGGAGGCTTGACACGCCAAAAATGGATAGTCAAGAAAAAAGCAATTTTTTGTAGTGTCTATAACTTGTTAAATACTATCGGCACAATTAATTTAGAAGGAGGGTTTTGTGAAATTTTTTCAAATTTTAATTATGCTCCGAAAACAATTGTATTCTCGTCTTTCTGAGTAAAAGCAAAAATCTCTCATTTTCTTATTTCTCCTTCTTTAAATTATTATTTTTCTCTAATTTTTGCAATTACTCAATCTGTTTCTCTTTCTTGTTTGAAAACAAGAACTCTAAAATCTCAACAAAAACTATGGAGTATTCAATCTCTAAATTTTAATAATTTCTTTTCAGTATAACATCTCAATAAAAAAAAATAAACTCATCGATCATGTAGTAATATGAGAAACCTTTCTTTTCAAATTTTTTTTTTTTTTTTTTTCAATAAAAATACAAAAGTTAGAAGAAGGGTGTACTTGGTAAAATAGGGAGGCCGAGCCAATTTTTGGCCAAATATCATAGGGTTGTTTGTTTGGCCACCCCTCTCACCGGCCTACTAGGAAGAGGTAAGGATTTTCATTTCCAGGTGGGGGGCTGCCAAGAAAAGGTCGGACGTGAAAAATGTTGCTAGGAACGTGAATTTTCTGTAGAGGCTGGGGATATTACTTGTGATATGGTGGAGAATTTGGAGGCATCGATCTATATATTAAAAAAAAAAAAAATGTCGACCCAGAGATATTTTTAGTCATCTTGTAAATTTTTGTAATTGTGAAGCTTGAAAAAAAAAAAAAAAAAAAATTGTGGATAGAAGATATTTTGGCCTTTTGTTCGATCAGAACGTGAAGCCACCAAGCAAAGAAAAATAAAACGCAACAAAAGAAATTACGAAGGGAGGATCATCTGCCAACGTGGGAGAAAAGTCTTACGTAAGAAATTTTCGACAGTTGTTTCGATTCGATCCCCACAAACTCCTGGGGGACCCGGGGAGGAATTTTATTTGTCTTCTTGTAAGGAAGTTCCAACGAGGTATTCAAATATACTAGTTGATGGAGTCTCCAGTACTTAATTGGGACCCCGTGATACACGGCATTGAATAAGTAATAGTTAACCAAACCATGGTTAATATAATGCAATGCTTTGGAGACACTCGTCGGAGGATGATTAGAGAGCTTCCAGCTGAACTCCGTCGTGAGATGGGAAGAATGCGGGGAAACCATGCCTGAAAATTGGGGGTCTTCCAAATGGTAATTAATGGACACACTTTCCCTGTTATCAAGTGAAAACTTCAAATAAACTTTAAAAGTTGTTTTAAAACACCAAGAAACATTAAACATTCGCACCGTCAATGAAAAACCCATAAATTACACATAATATTTCAAATTTTCCAACTGCTACGCAACAAAGCCACGTCAAAACACACTGGCAACAAAATTTACTCAAATGAAGTCTTTTTTAGTCTTTGCAATGATGGGATTGCAGATTAATTCAAGTTCAATCAGTTTGTCCTTAAACTCCTCTGCCTCCGCATGTTGGATACCATCCAACCAATGAATCACCTGCTTAATAGCAGCTTCAATCTTCTCCTTAACAGAAGCGTCTAGCTTCTCACCAATCTTCTTATCGTTGAAAATTCTCCCTGTTTTGTAGGCATAGTTCTCCAAAGCTTCCTTAGCCCTACCCTTTTTTCTGTGTTAATTATCTTCATCTTCGTATTCCTCTGCTTCCAGGAGCATCCTATGAATATCTTTTGTGGATAGCGAAGCCCTGTAATATGTAATTGTGATCTTGTAACTTATGCCAGTGGTCCACTCCATGGCAGATACATCCAAGATACCATTGGCATCTATCTCAAAGCATACTCTGATTTTTATATCACCCTTGGGTGCTGCAGGAAAGCCAGAAAGCTCAAATTCTCCCAAATAGTAGTTATCCACAGTTCTTGCTCTCTCACCCTCATAAATCGAGACCAAAGCATGAGTTTGGTTGTCATACACGGTGGTGTAGTTATGCTCCATGTTGATGGGAATGGCGGAATTCCTCGGAATTACAACAGACATCTCACCACCATGTATTTTAACCCCAAGGGACAAAGGGATGACATCCAAGAGCACAATGTTTTGAATTTTCTCATTACCCATACCAGCTAAGTTTGCAGCTTGAACAGCGGCTCCATAAGCCACAGCTTCATCTGGGTTAATGCTCTTATTAAGACGCTTTCCATCAAAAAAGTCTTGCAAGAGCTGCTGCACCACAGGAATTCTGGAAGAACCACCACTAAGAACGACATCATGGACTCCTCCCTTATCCATCTTAGCATCACTCAAACATTTCTCCACAAGCTCAATAGACTTCATGAACAAGTCCATATTGAGTTCCGCAAATCTGGCGCGGGTAATACTTGAGGAGAAATCAATGCCATTATATAAAGAATCAACTTCAATGGTAGTTTCGGTTGCATAAGAAATAATTCTCTTTGCTCTCTCACAAGCAGTTCTCAACCTCCTCAAAGCTTTGGCATTTGTACTAATATCCTTCTTGTACTGTCTCTTAAATATTTCAACGAAATGCTTTAACATTCTATTGTCAAAGTCCTCACCTCCAAGGTGAGTATCTCCAGCAACAGCCTTCACTTCAAAAGTACCTTTGTCAATTGTAAGTAAAGAGACATCTGTGGTACCTCCACCCAAATCAAAGATCAATATATTTTTCTTATCAATGGCCACCTTGTCAAGGCCGTAAGCAATGGCTACAGCTGTTGGTTCATTGATTATCCTCATGACATTGAGTCCTGCAATGCCTCCAGCATCCTTTGTGGCCTTACGCTGTGAGTCATTGAAGTAGGCTGGGACTGTGATTACAGCATTCTTGACCATTTTGCCAAGGCAGGCCTCCGCAATTTCACGCATCTTTCTTAGTACCATGGATGAGATTTCCTTTGCAGCAAAATGCTTCTCTTCACCCTTATAAGTGACCACAATCATAGGCTTGTTGGTAGGACCTTCAATAACCTTGAATGGCCAAAGCTTGATATCGGACTGAACTAAGGAATCACTAAATCTCCTGCCAATCAATCGCTTTGCATCTGCAAAATAAATATGAGAAAAAGGAAAAGGATTCAACGGGACTAAAGTAGAAGAAGTATCGAATCTCAATATTGATGAGCTATATTGGCATGCCTTTGTTTTTTTTTTTTAACTAATAATTTGTTATGTTATGATAGCATAAGACAATATTTTGAAAAGGACTCGGCATATTAACTATAACAAATGCAATCTTAATATACCTATAACAAATGTAACCTATAAAAAGTTCTTCAATATACCTATAACAAATATAAAAAGAAAATAAAAAAAACACTCGGCATATTAAGAAATGGAATGAAAGACCGGCACAAGATCAATGTAACCTCATAGGTAAAAGTAAAAGAACTTATATATATGGCCTATTTTCTTAAGTGATTTATCATCTATTTTTTGGGCCAAGATCAAATTCGATGATGATTTGAAATATTGGAATGGAAAACTAAAAACACAATTTTCTTTTTTCTTTTTTTAAGAAAAAAAAAAAAAAAAAAAAAGGTAGGCTCACGGGTGGTTGAACCATATATCCTCACTCATCAAGGTTGAGAGGATGGTTCAGCCACCCCCCTCAAGGCTGAGGGGGTGATGAACCAAAAAAAAAAAAGATCTTTACAGTTTTTTTTTTTTTTTTTTTGAGGTAATTTGGATATTTTAAGTATAAACTAACACATGCCAGCAACGTATCGATTTTCCTTCCATGTTAAGGTCAGAAGCAAACAGAGTATAACTTGTAAAGGAGTTGTAGTTTAAGGGGGCTAAATATCACTTACATTTTCCAAGCTGGAAATAAAGTCCTCTTAAAAGCAGTAATTCAAGCAATTTCAACTTACAACGTGAGTGTCTTTCAATTACCAAAGACTTTTTATAGGAAAATTAATTTGATGATACTTAGGGCAAAAGGAGAAAGAATCAAAGATCCATCGGATGGGCCTGGTAAAATGGGTTTCTTGAAGTCCTAGGGTGGTTTTGAATTCAGAGATTTAGAATGTTTCAATACAACATTACTTTCTGCATACTATATAATACAGAAAAGCAAAGTAGTATTCAGATAGAATAATTATGGAAGCAAGCTTGGGTAGAAGACCCTCTTTTGCTTGGAGAAGTATTTAATCTTCTTGTAATCTTCTCAAAGCTAGCTAGACTTCTATGCAGAATCGAAGATGGGGCATTGGTTAGAATCTGGAAATTAGATAAGTGGCTGCCTATTCCAACTACTTATTCAGTCCAATCTCCTAGCTAGAACGATATTTTCAAGAGCAAGCATTTTCTATTAGTCACTTGACTCTAATTCCCTATCAACAAAAAGACTAATTGATTTGGATGGGTACTTCAAAGGGTGAATTTTCGGTTTTTGGCAGCTTGCAACAACAAGGTTCAGAAAATCTTATTTGAGGGTTCAAATTTCTTCATGTACTAGATCGGAGGAACTAGCTAGCTAGTACACAGATGTGAAATAGAAGAGTGTGAAGAAATGCAACGGGATATTAATTAGGAAGGGGGAATCAAAATGGCATAAGAGTCTCTTGATCGATGAATTCCGAAAAGCTTCACTAATGGCGAGTTACCTCCGCTAATTTTCTGACTTAGGTTTCAAACGCTTCAGAGGTGAATGACTCCTTAGCGGATCGAGATACCCCATTTATCTAACTGCCAATTAGCTCTTGTTACAAAAATAAAAAGAAATATTCCAGCTCTTAAGTGGGTTTCAAATAATTATACGTGAGGCGTGTCTCAATTTATAACCAATCACCTTCTCGTGAAGTCTTTGTCTTTCTCCCTTTCGAGTTCTAAGAAAAACCATACATAATTAATACCTCCAGCATTTTGATTTAAATTTCTATTTGTAATTAAATAACGCTCTCTCTTTCTCCCTATAACTTGTTAAATACTACCTGCTACCAGATAAGAGATTCATAAATTTGGACGTAAACGTACAAAAAGAGCCAAGATGGCTATAGACTAAAAATTACCAAAAATGGAGTTCGTGGGATTCTTGGCAACCTGGTTCTTGGCTGCGTCACCAACCAAACACTCTTTGTCGGTGAAGGCAACATAAGACGGCGTCGTCCTGTTGCCCTGATCGTTCACTATGACCTCTACCCGATCATGCAGCCACACTGCCACGCACGAGTACGTCGTCCCCAGATCAATCCCTATCGCTGGGCCCTCTCTTTCGCCGGCCATTCTCGAATCCCAGAAGGATCACGAAACTGAAGTAGATGACAGGTTGAAGATTGTCACTTTACAGTGAAATAATGCGATCGAGAGTACTTAGTTTTTAATACCTAGCAGCACATCCAACGTATATGATATATATTTATATAGAGTGTAGAGTTTGTAATTATCTTAGTAACTATACAATGACTACGTATCTGACTCTAGAAGTAGATAATATTTAAACTAATATCTAATCTAGCTAACAGATATGAACTAGTCTAAGAACTATAATACAATGTAAATTCTTAGACTATGAGATAAATATTATCTCCTTCTAGCTAGATCGTGATTCTTCTTGTGGTTTATCTTGCACATGGCTTTGATCTTTATCTCTAACAATAGGTTGCAATGTAAAGATTCAAATTCAAATGTATATAAAGATGAGGATCGGACGAGCTTCCTTGTTAAAACAATTCTATTATATTCTCTTTGAGCTATATGGGAGTTGGGTGGAGAGGCTGGGGATATTACTTGTGATATAGTGGATAATTTGGTGGATAAAGATTCAAATTCAAATGTAGATAAGTATACTTCCCTTTTACCATTTTGCCGAAAATTTTGTCTCCCTAGGCCTACTCCATGTTCATGGAGAATAAAATATACATGATCAGTTCATTTTTTTTTTTTTTTTTTTTTTTTAATCCTTGAGAATTTGGCTGGACTTCGGCATTTAGGCTCATCCTCATCAGTGGACATACTTTCCCTGCTATCAGCTGAAAAAATAATAATAATTGGCATCGAGCGTAAGCAGTGGGGTCAGAATATTGTTGTCTACTTGGGCTTGAACTAAATATGAAAGGTTAAAATTAATGTTGAAAGGGAGGTAAGATTGATAGGGAAATTCTAAATACGCACACACACAGATACAAACACATAATACGAACTTAATTTCCCTCCCGTCATAAAATAAATCATCTTGAAGCGAAGGCGTCAACAAGAGTTGATGGCTGAAATAATGAGGTTCAGATCAACCCACCACGAACATAAATTATTGGTTTAAAGAACATAATTTATAACACCAAACAGCGTACTACAATTCATCCAAAAGAAAAAACATGCGCACATACACAAACTTCCCATCCTGTCATTAAATAAATCAGCTTGAAATCAACTCGTAAGCAGTATCAATCATGGTAATTGGATCCACATAGATGACTGAAAAAATGAGCTTGAGAGCAACTTTTGCCATCCACCCATACTTACTAGCCTTATTTCCGCCTGGAACCATATTCTGCAGCAACACATTATTCTGTTCATTCTCAAGAATTAAGTCCTTCACACATGCCACGTGATAGCAATATTGGCCACAAGTCGATTCATAGGACCACCCACTTAACCCCTTCGATATTTCCTTTCTTTGGCATTTTAGACACTCTGTTGAGACCTTTTCACGGAGGTGTAGCGTCACTCCATAACCAGTTAAGGTAGGGGGAAGCTTCGGAGAACACATGTGTTCGTCATGTGCTTCCTCGTTCAAGCATTGTTGTCTAGATATCTTTGCAATGATGGGAATGCAGATGAACTCAAGTCCAATCAACTTGTCCTCAAACTCATCTGCCTCTGCATGTTCGATACCATCTATCCATTGAGTCACGTGCCTAATAGCAGCTTCAATCTTCTTCTTACCAGCAGCGTCAAGCTTGTCACCAATCTTCTTATCATTGATAATGTTCTTCATTTGGTAAGCATAGTTCTCCAAAGCCTCCTTAGCTTTAAACATCTTCTTGTGCTCATCATCTTCAACCTTGTATTTCTCTGCGTCCTGGACAATCCTACTGATCTCTTCCTGCGACAGTCTCGCCTCGTCATTGGTGATGGTGATCTTGCAACTCACGCCAGTGGTTTGCTCCACAGCAGAAACATTCAAGATACCATTAAGAATAACCTCTTGCACCTTTGGAATTCTGGAAGAACCACCAGTAAGAATAACCTCATCTACTTCTCTCTTGTCCATCTTAGCATCAGTCAAACACTTCTCAACATTCTTTTGAATGATGGGATTGCAGATTAACTTCAGTTGAGTCAGTTTCTCCTCAAACTCATGTACCTCCGCGAGCTGGATGCCATCTAACCAATGAATTGCCTGGTCAATAGCTGCCTCAATCGTCTCCTTACTAGTAGTGTCAAGTTTGTCACCAATTTTCTTATCATTGATAATGTTCCCCATTTTGAATGTATACTTCTCCAAAGCCTCCTTAGCCGTAACCCCCTTCTTGTGCTCTTCGTCTTCAACCTTGTATTTCTCTGCATCTTGAACTATCCTTTCAATCTCTTCCTTGGACAGCCTCGTCTTGTCATTGTTGATGGTGATCTTGCAACTTATGCCGGTGGTCTGCTCCACCGCAGAAACATTCAAAATACCATTGGCATCTATCTCAAAGCATACTTTGACCTTAGCGACACCCCTGCGTGTTGCAGGAATGGAGGAAAGCTGAAGTTTTCCCAACAAATTGTTATCCACAGTTCTTGCTCTCTCACCTTCATAAACAGGGAACAAAATAGACGTTTGGTTGTCAAACTGGGTGGAAAAATAACACTCATTCTTGGCGGGAATGGCGGTATTTCTCGGAATCACAACGAACATCTCACCTTGACGGACCTCCACCCCAAGGGACAGAGGGATGACATCCAAGAGCATAATTTTTTGCACCCTTTCATTACCCATACCAGCCAAATTTGCAGCTTGAACAGCAGCTCCATAAGCCACAGCTTCATCTGGGTTGATGCCCTTGCTAAGCTGCTTTCCATTAAAGAATTTTTGCAACAGCTCTTGCACCTTTGGAATTCTGGAAGAACCACCAGTAAGAATAACCTCATCTACTTCTCTCTTGTCCATCTTAGCATCAGTCAAACACTTCTCAACAAGCTCAATACACTTCCTAAACAAGTCCATATTTAGTTCTGTAAATTTGGCCCGGGTAATACTTGAGGTGAAATCAATATCATTATATAAAGACTCAACATCAATGGTAGTCTCACTTGCAGCAGAAAGAATAATCTTTGCAGTCTCACATTCAGTTTTCAACTTCCTCAGAGATTTGACATTTTTACTAATGTTCTCATTGTGTTGCCTCTTAAATATTTCAACGAAGTGCTTTAACATTCTATTGTCAAAATCCTCACCTCCGAGGTGAGTATCTCCAGCAACGGCCTTCACTTTAAAAGTACCCTTATCAATGGTAAGTAATGAGACATCTGTAGTACCACCACCCAAATCAAAGATCAACACATTTTTCTTACCAATGCCCACCTTATCAAGACCATAAGCAATGGCTGCAGCCGTTGGTTCACTGATTATTCGTATGACATTGAGTCCTGCAATGCCTCCGGCATCCATTGTGGCCTTACGTTGTGAGTCATTGAAGTAGGCTGGGACAGTGACTACAGCATTCTTCACAGTTGTGCCAAGGTTGGCCTCGGCAATCTCACGCATCTTTTGGAGGACCATCGATGAGATTTCCTCAGCTGGAAATTGTTTCTCTTCACCCTTATAAGTGACCGCAATCATAGGCTTGTCGGCATGACCTTCAATGACCTTGAATGGCCAAAGCTCGATATCATTCTGAACTAAGGAATCACTAAATCTCCTACCAATCAACCGCTTTGCATCTGCAAAAATAATAAGAGAATAAAGGAAAAAAAAAAAAAAAACAAACAAACAAACAATTTGACAAGTCTAAAGTAGAAGAAGCAACATAACTCAATATTGATGAGGTTTTAAATTGGCATGGATTTTTCCAACTAATTAATTGTTTTGTTGGCGTAGGACAATACTTAGGATTTGAAAAGGAGTTTTTGCAATCAGTAGGTTCAATATACCACTAATTAAGAAAGATATGTAAAAAAAAATATTACAATCGACACATTAAAAAATATTGGAATGAAAGACAATATGGCACAAGATCAATGTGACCTTGTAGGGAAAGGTAAAACAAGTGATATGACCAACTTTTTGAAGAAGTGATTTATTTTTTTTCAAAATAATCTTCTTCTTTTTGTCGAGATTAAATTCTATGTGGATATGAAAAACTTGTGATGGTGCTGAAATCCGCATAACTTATCCCGCATTGTAAAAATATTTGAAATAACTAAACAAAGAACTTAGAGGCCTGTCGAGGAAAACTCTCGAAAGACGGCTCTAATTCCTAAGTGTGACACTGAAAAAGATTTTGTTATATCGCAAATGAGTTTTTTTTTTTTTTTTTTTTTTTTTGTTTAAGGTGAATGTGATCGATTGAATGAGTGAGGGACTTACCTCTCATGCTACAATTTTGCCACATGTTACCTTCTGATTGGGGTTATGTGTGGCTTGTTAGTGACTCATGGTCACAGGGTCTAGCCAGGGGAGTTCTCGATATTCCTCTGCTTGCTATGGCCCATGGGCCAGTCGACATCAAGGCTGAAGAAGCTTGGTGCTCATTCACCGTTTCCGGCGGAGGTTTTCTAGCTAGGAGAAATGCCGACAATATCAAGATTTGGGTCCAATTTAGGTGAAGAGAATGATCGAGTGTTTTCTAGTCTAATTCTGTTCTCTGCGGCCGCGAGAAAGATACTCCTAGGCCCGTATGGGCCTGGGCTGGTCAGCCTCCATAACGGGCGATCTGGCTCAAGCCCTAGTGAGGCAATTCCCCCATTTCTCTGGCCGACAGAGTCACCGGTCAACTGTTAGGAATTGGAGGTTTTAATTGTGGCAGTTGGACCCCCAAGGCGGCAAAGTATAGGTCTTTCACTCGCACATTCACATGGCTTACTTCCCCCTTTTGGTCCCTCTCACAAAGGAGTGTTTTTTTAGCAATCAAACTAATGAGTGAAGGGCTTACTTTCCCTATTTTGTATTTTGTTCTTGACTCCTGGTTACCAAATCTGGCAAGGGGTAATGTTCCCAATAATCCTTTGTCTGCTACGGGTCAATTGCCATTAAATGTCACTACCACCATGATTGAAGCCCTTACCATTTCTGGTATGGGTCTTCCAGGAAAACTGCTAACAATATCAAGATTTGGGTCCAATTTAGGTGAAGAGAATGATCGGGTGTTTTTTTGGAGTCTAATTATGTTCTCCTACAAGCACCTTTAATTCATCTTTTCCAAAACACAAGTGATCAAATGTTTTAAAATAAAGTTCTCTAGCCCCATGTAAGTGAAACTCTTCTACTTTGATCCATTTAAGTGACTTAATGCTGATATGATACATGATTTCGTGCTTAGCAATTAGCATGAGATAAACTAAACAAGGGTGAGAAACACCAAATCTATAATTTAGTTTTGCATTTCTTCAAACCAACGTATAGTTTGTTCAATTAAAGAAAAAAAAAAAAAAAAAAAAGAGAGAGAGAGTGGGAGATTACCAAAAACAGAGTTAGCAGGGTTCCTGTGGACTTGGTTTTTAGCTGCATCACCGACCAAACGTTCTTTGTGAGTGAAGGCAACATAAGACGGCGTCGTCCTTTTACCCTGATCGTTCACTATGATCTCTACTCCACCATTTTTCCACACTGCCACGCACGAGTACGTCGTCCCCAGATCAATCCCTATTGCTGAACATTCTCCTTTGCCGGCCATTATCGATGTCTGGAAGATGACGGAAATGAAGAAGCTGAAGGAACTCTCTGAGTCAACGGCACTGAATGGTTCAAGATGGTCCTGAGCGAATTATCAGTCGGCGGTTGCTTGTGAATACATTAATGCATGAGAAAAGTCGTAAACTCCAGCTCCACAAACGTCCACCTCAACTGATCATCAGGTACAAAAGTCTCATCCACATGATACAAAATTTCAATTCCTCTCCTCCACAAACTCCCATGCGACTTGGGACCCGTCATACGCGGTATTGTATGTAATAGCTAACCAAACCATGGTTAATATAATGCAATGCTTTTGGAGACATGATCAAGGAGAGAGTGGAGAAGTTGTGAGGAAGAAAGCTAGGGCTAGGGGTGGGCAAATTAACCGTTACCGTTTAACCGGCCGTCTACCGGCTTCGACCGAACCGATATAAACCGTAGCCGATATGCCGATATCCTTATCGGTTAAAAAAAGTATACCGGATTTCGGTCCGGTCCGGTCCGGTTAAGCGGTTCTTATCGGTTAACCGGTTAACCGATAAGAAACCGGAATTTTTTTTTTTTTTTTTTTTTTTTTTTTTAAGTCCTAGTCCCAAAACGGCGCCGTTTAGTCTTTTAGAGAGGTTTCCAAATTCCCACAAGTGACACAGGTTTCCGAATTTGTGTAATGGTGTTGCCCATGACTTATTTTCCTTTTGCTAAGTGACTTTAATTAGTTAATACTTTGTTTATTATTCATTAATGAATTTTATTTTAATTTGGGTTTGGGTAGGTTTGATGTTTTTTTTTTAAGTGATGGCATTTGATGAGATTTCTTTGCCTTTGGTAAAAGCATTTTTCATTAACTAGTTTTGCTAGTCTAATTAGCATTCATTATGTTAATTAGTCCATTTGCTTTGGAAAAATGTATTTTATAATATTAAAAAAAAAAAAAAAAAAAGTTGAAGTGGATCAATATAAAAAAGCTTCAATTTTTAGCCCAAAAAACAAATATTTGGGTCCCAACAAAAAGTATTTGGTCCCTAAAACAACTCATTTTTAATAAATTATTTTAGCCCAACAAAAAGTATTTGGGCTCTCAAAAGTCAAAAAAACTCATTTTTGGTTTTTGGCCCAACAAAATAAATCAATATAAAGCTCTCGGTTAAATCGGTTAACCGGTTTAACCGGACCGTTTAACCGTGTACCGTTTTAACCGAAATTATCGGTTAAAATTCTTATTGGTTCGGTATCGGTTAATAAACCGTTTAACCGAAAATTATCGGTTAATAACCGATAAGGTCCTTAACCGGACCGTTTTGACCGATACCCAGGCCTAGCTAGGGCAAAGCAAAAAGAATCTGCGAGAAAGTTTGTTAATGATGCATATTTTATTAATTATTATTTTAGAATTTTCCAATTTAATGAATTTCTTATGATATTAGTGCTGTAAACAGATCCATGATTCTTCACAGCCCATGGAAACAAGTCTTCCTATAAAACATAGGAAGAAAATGATTACTACTTCTTGGGTTGGGTAATGGATCAGCCAAAATGCCAATAAAGAGCCCCAAAACAAAGAGTTAATTCTGCAGGCCCATGAATAAAAAGCCCAAATCTAATATCTACGCAAGCCCAGGGGAAAAAAAGCAGAAGTCCAGTCTTCTAAAGGTGAAGCCCAAGTTCCAACAAGAATGCTGCTGAGCTTAAAGTGCCAAGCCACGTGCTAAGTAAACGTGGCCGAGCTAAGAGTGCCAAACCACGTTCTGTATGAAGGTGGCCGAGGTTGGCTTCAACAGGATCCACGATCCCACGATTTGCCACAATCCATGATCCCACTATCCACAATTTCAACATTAATTATTTGCATTGGACTCCTTGGGAATGTAGGGGCCGAGAATTCAGGATCCATACTTGATTATAACCGTTAATTAATGCCTGTAAAAGGGAAGTTCCTACCGAATATGTGGTTATAATTACTCTCAAAGGAATTCACTAATTTGTTTTCTCTGTGAAAAACATTGACTACTTAAGCATTTGAACTATTTTCCGGCACATTCGACAAGCTCTTAAGTCTTATCATACTTTCATTTTGCAGATTGCATCTCTTGAATTGCTGAGTCACCCATCTCGAAAATTGTTCTAACAGTACTACACGTCTTCATGCATATATTTATTCAACCTGCGAAATTATCTCAACTACAATCTGTCTGTTGCAAATATACTCCGATCCTAGCAACAACGTACTTGGCTTCCCGCAATAAGCAAATAGTGGACCAATCATACACTATTTAGTTAGTTAAAATTGAGCAGTTGAAATCTGGTTGAGAATTCAAATTCATTCATTTGTTGATAATATTCACAATCTCAATGAGTTTTCAATTTTCATGAATGATAGGCAAAATTCCTTGACATTCGTTCCTCTAAATACACATGTGAAATAATTTTCACATGATCTCCAATTCTCTCTTTCATTATATCAAGAGTGGTAAAGATCCTTCTTGTAATCTCTTTTTTCCTGTTCAATTACAAAAAAAAAAGTGCTCTACATATTTTATGCCTGTTAGACAAAGCAATACACCAAGAACAACTGCGAAAAAATAATAATATATGTAAAGTGTTATGGGCCACCGTAACAAGGGATGAATAATTAATAAGAACGATAGATTTGTGGTAGGATAATTCGAAGAATCCTGGGCCTCATAGTTTTAGGGTAGTACGAGGAATCCTAAACCTCTTAAAACAACTAATAAAGTTGAATATTAACTTCTCATATATTTTATTGATTACTCTTAGGTTTATATAGATTATCACATAACAAAAATAGAAATACATATAAATAGAAAATATAATTCTAATGGGAGACAAATCCCATATTTTCTACTAGAAATATTGCTTTATGAGCAAGTTTCATATTTTCCTAATAAGAATAATAATACATAATTACCTTATTTAATAATAATTCTAATATACTATTACCGGGTCATAGACCCGTAACAGTAAAGTGTAAATCTCTCAATTAAACACACACACAGATACAAACACATAACTCAAACTTTCCATCCCGTCGTAAAATAAATCATGTTGAAGTGAACGCTTCAACAGCATCACTAACCGCAGAAATTGGATCCAAATTGGTGGCTGAAAGAATGAGGTTGACACACGTTTCAGCCGCTATCGAGCAAATCTTCTTTCCTCTTGAGCTCCCTCTCCTTTGTTGTATTACGTCTTCCTCTAGAACCATGTTACTAATTGAATCAACCAAATCATTTTGTCCATTCTCAACCATATTCTCAAACATATTCTGCAAAACCGTGCTACTTGTATCAACCACATCATTTTGTCCATTCTCAGTCATATTCTGCAACACTGTGTTACTAATTGTATCAACCCAATCATTTTGTCCATTCTCAAGAATTGAGTCCTTCACACATGCCACATAATAGCAATATTCTCCACAAGTCGATTCATAGGACCACCCACTGAGCCCCTTTGATATTTCCATACTTCCACATTTTAGACACTCTGTTGAGATGTTTTCACTCAGGTGTAACATCACTCCATCATCAATTAAGGTAGGTGGAAGATTTGTAGAAGACGGGTCTTGTTGGGCCTGTGCTTCCTTGTTGAACCATTGTTGTCTATATATCTTTTCAATGGTGGGCTTGCAGATTAACTCCAGTCCTCTCAACTTCTTCTTAAACTCATCTACCTCCGCAAGCTGGATGCCATCTAACCAATGAATCACCTGGTTAATAACAGCACCAATCGTCTTCTTACTAGCAGCGTGAAGCTTGCCACCAATCTTCTTATCATTGAGCATGTTCCTCATTTTGTAAGCATACTTCTCCAAAGCCTCCTTAGCCCTAACCTTCTTCCTGTGCTCTTCGTCTTCAACCTTGTATTTCTCTGCATCTTGAACTATCCTTTCAATCTCGTCCTTGGACAGCCTCGTCTTGTCATTGTTGATGGTGATCTTGCAAATTATGCCGGTGGTCTGCTCCACCGCAGAAACATTCAAAATACCATTGGCATCTATCTCAAAGCATACTTTAACATTAGCGACACCCTTGGGTGCTGGAGGAACGGAGGAAAGCATAAATTCTCCCAACTTATTGTTATCGACGGTTCTTGCTCTCTCACCCTCAAAAACAGGGAACAAAATACAAGTTTAGTTGTCAAACCCGGTGGTATAGTGTCGCTCCATCTTGGTGGGAGAGCAATGTGACCTTGTACGGCAAGGTAAAACAAGTTATATGACCAACTTTTTGAAGAAGTGATTTATTTTTTATCAAAATAATCTTCTTCTTTTTGTCGAGATTAAATTCTATGTGGATATGTAAAACTTGTGATGGTGCTGAAATCCGCATAATTTATCACGCATTGTAAAAATACTTGAAATAACTAAACAAATAACTTAGAGGCGTCTCGAGGAAAACTTTCGAAAGACGACTCTGATTCCTAAAT
This sequence comes from Corylus avellana, assembly GCF_901000735.1. Lineage (NCBI taxonomy): Eukaryota > Viridiplantae > Streptophyta > Magnoliopsida > Fagales > Betulaceae > Corylus > Corylus avellana. The sequence continues at coordinate 27,342,304 of NC_081547.1, forward strand.
GTGACACTGTAAAAGATTTTGCTCTCAAATGAGTTTTTTTTTTTTTTTTTTTTTACAACATCAAGGTGAATGTGATCGATTGAATGAGTGAGGGACTTACCTCTCATGCTACAATTTTGCCACATGTTACCTTCTGATTGGGGTTTTGTGTGGCTTGTTAGTGACTCATGGTCACAGGCTCTAGCAAGGGGTGTTCTCGATAATCCTCTGCTTGCTATGGCCCGTGGGCCAGTCGACATCAAGGCCGAAGAAGCTTGGTGCTCATTCACCGTTTCCGGCGTGGGTTTTCTAGCTAGGAAAAATGCTGACAATATCAAGATTTGGGTCCAATTTAGGTGAAGAGAATGATCGAGTGTTTTCTAGTCTAATTTTGTTCTCTGCAGCCGCGAGAAAGATACTCCTAGGCCAGTATGGGCCTGGGCTGATCAGCCTCCTTAACGGGTTATCTGGCTCAAGCCCTAGTGAGGCAATTGCCCCCATTTCTCTGGCCGACAGAGTCACCGGTCAACTGTTAGGAATTGGAGATTTTAATTGTGGCAGCTGGATCCCCAAGGCGGCAAAGTATGGGCCTTTCACTCGCACATTCACATGGCTTACTTCCCCTTTTTGGTCCCTCTCACAAAGGATCGAGGAGTGTTTTTTTAGCAATCAAACGAATGAGTGAAGGGCATACTTTCCCTTTTTGGTATTTTGTTCTTGACTCCTGGTTACCAAATCAAGATTTGGGTCCAATTTAGGTGAAGAGAATGATCGGGTGTTTTTTTGGAGTATAATTATGTTCTCCTACAAGCACCTTTCAACTCTTGATCATCTTTTCCAAAACACAAGTGATCAAATGTTTTAAAATAAAGTTCTCTAGCCCCATGTAAGTGAAACTCTTCTACTTTGATCCATGTAAGTGACTTAATGCATGATATGATACATGATTTCGTGCTTAGCAATTAGCATGAGATAACTAAACAAGGGTGAAAAAAAAAAAAAAAAAAAAGGTGAGAAACACCAAAGAAAAAAAAAATAAAAAATAAAGAAAGAGAGAGAGGAGGACATTACCAAAAACAGAGTTAGCGGGGTTCCTGTAAACTTGGTTCTTGGCTGCATCACCGACCAAACGCTCTTTGTGAGTGAAGGCAACATAAGACGGTGTTGTCCTTTTACCCTGATCGTTGACTATGATCTCTATTCCACCATTTTTCCACACTGCCACGCACGAGTACGTGGTTCCCAGATCAATCCCTATTGCTGAACACTCTGCTTTGCCGGCCATTATCGACGTCTAGAAGATGACGGAAATGAAGAAGCTGAAGGAACTCTCTGAGTCAACGGCACTGGATGGTTCAAGATGGTTAATCACTTCATTTATAGCAAGTTGGACCGCGTGAGTTTGATAATTTTAGTCCACGATCGTGCAGGGTCATTTTCCGCAAAATCCAGCTCCACAAAGGGCAGGAATCTTTGTTTGTCTTCTTGAACGAAACCGCGTGGGCTTGACTGTAATTCTAATCCAATTTATTAGAATTTTAATTTGTGAAAACTGTATTTGCAAGCAACTCAACTGGAACTGGAACTGGAAAGAAGGAACGGCTAGAAACACTTGGAAAAGTAGTTACCAAATCTGTTTTTATAATTTACATTGGGCGTCATGGTTACACATTCAAGCAAATAAAATATTATTTTCTTTTCAGAAGTTTGTTTAAAGGAAAACCATGTTGCTGAACAGTTTGTCTCCCAACTCTAATGTTCATGGCAAAATAAAATATCCACGAGTTCATATTAGAATTTGATTAATCCATGGCTTAAAGCTAAAACAGCCGTTCATATGAAGTTCTTAAAATATAAATTATTTTCATATTTTTAATATATAAATCAGCTTGGAAAAACCTAATTATTAGCGTATTAAGAAATATTGGAATGAAATACAATGATTCAATGGTGTTGTTAATTGTTATGTGACTTGGTCTTCATCAAGTCATGAAGTCGGCCAGCTGTGTTTTGTTCTTTCCATGTTGGTTTTTGAAAGTCTAAAGCAACATGAATTTGAAGTCTTGTCCTTATCAAACTTGGAGTTCCTCTCCAACACAATTGGGAATCTTCCCTTTACAACATTATGGCTTAGTGTAAAAAATAATTGATGTGATATAAAAAACAAAAAAATTGAGAAGTTGAATTTTTTGAAGAATAGTATCGAACATTAAGGTTTTTTTTGCCAAACAGGCCTTAAATCTCTTGCTTTTGACAACTGAGCTCCTTATAAAAGGAGTGCTGCCCATCTTGATTTAATTAACCCCAAACAAAAAGGGGAATTTCAAATCACCTCTTGTTCTCTCATGGCTTAGTGAACAGTAAAGCACTTAGAGTAAAAATAAAGTTTTCTTTTGTTATTATTCTCTTTTGTGTAAGAGTGAGATTTTGATGTATTAGAGCTTTGAACTTTGAGTATTTTTCTCCGCTACTCTTTGTACGTCATATTTTGATAAAATATCAGGCGGGAAAGGAGTGAGTATTGTGTGCAAACGTTGCCTCCAGCGGAGAGTATATTGATGGGGCTAAGCAGAAACAAGCTGAGAAAGAATGAAATATGTTCTTTTAGCCACCACGTTGGAACCCATATTTTATTCAGGACGAGCGATGGCCTAGCTTTGAAGCCAAATCCAGTTTGAGCATGATTTGAACATTTTTGCTTGTGGGTTTGTTTGAAATACAATTTTGCTAGTTTTGGTTGATATTTACAACATGCCTCAAATCCAAATCCAATTTATTAGGATTTAATTTTGGGAAACTGCATAAATGCAAGCAACCCAATTGGAAAGAACGAACAGCTGGGCTTCGGCATTGAGGCTAAAAGTCGAAATGCAAGAATTTTTTTTGATTCAGTTTTCAAAGTGTCATGTATTTTTAAATGTATAAGAAGCAAAAAAAATTTTGCTAATGTTATTAAAAAAAGTATAAGAGAAGGCACATGCTATTAAAAAATATACATTTTTACGTGCTAAGAGATAAATGCATTTGTAAAACAAAATTTCTTTACTTTTCGAGATTTGAGTTGAAGGAAAAGACAGTTAAATGCCTTTCTATTAGCTAAAAGTTGCTTGCTTAAATGAAAATCACAAAAAAAAAAAAAAAAAAAAAATCCTTGACCTCGATCAACTCAAAATTTGAGATGATGGTGTAACTTAAAAAAAATTGCAAATAATTAATATTTCAAACAACTAGGAGAATAAAAAGCAAAGAAAAGAACCGACACATACGATTTTACACTAAAACAGCCGATTCAACAGCTGGGCTACGGCTATTTACTTTCCCTGTTATCAGCTAAAAACTCCGAATAAACTTAAAAGTTGATGTTTTAAATCGCAATGAAACATTAACATTCGCACCAATCCATCAATAACAAAACCATATATAAAGCAAACATCATATTTCACCTTTTCCAATTGCTACCAGACAAAGTCACGTCAAAACATAAGTCGGGAAACTATTGCACTGATATGGTCCTATTAACGGACTCTAATTGTCATCATCAAAATAATTGTCTTCTATTTTATGAGACGACCTGCTCAATTTCTAGATATCTTCGCAATGATGGGATTGCAGATAAACTCAAGTCCAATCAGCTTGTCCTTAAACTCATCTGCCCCCGCATGTTGAATACCATCTAACCAATGAATCACGTGCTTAATAGCAGCTTCAATCTTCTCCTTATCAGCAGCCTCAAGCTTTTCACCATTCTTCTTGTCATTGACAATGTTCCTCATTTTGTACGTATACTTCTCCAAAGCTTCCTTAGCCCTAACCTTCTTCTTGTACTTATCATCTTCAACTTCGTATCTCTCTGCGTCATGGACCATCCTATGAATCTCTTCCGTGGATAATGAACCCTTGTAATTTGTAATTGTGATCTTGCAACTCATGCCACTGGACTGCTCCATAGCAGAAACATTCAAGATACCATTAGCATCTATCTCAAAGAATACTTTAAACTTAGTGACACCCTTGGGCGCTGCAGGAAGGCGGGAAAGCCTAAATTCCCCCAACCAGTTGTTATCCACAACTCTTGGTCGCTCACCCTCATAAACCGAGACCAAAACAGAAGTTTGGTTGTCATACAAAGTGAAGTAGTCCCGTTCCATCTTGGTTGGAATGGCGGTATTCCTTGGAATAACAACGGACATATCACCTTCTGATCTTACACTCACCCCAAGGGACAAAGGGGTGACATCCAAGAGCACAATGTGCCGAACTTTTACATTACCCATACCAACCATGTTTGCAGCTTGAACAGCTGCTCCATACGCCACAGCTTCATCTGGGTTGATGCTCTTGTTAAGCTGCTTTCCATCAAACAAGTCCTGCAATAGCTCCTGCACCTTGGGAATTCTCGAAGAACCACCCGTAAGAACAACATCATGGACTCCACTCTTGTCCATCTTAGCATCAGTCAAACACTTCTCCACAAGCTCAATAGACTTCCTGAACAAGTCCATATTGAGTTCTGAGAATCTTGCACGGGTAATACTTGAGGAGAAATCAATACCAATATATAAAGAATCAACTTCAATGGTAGTCTCAGCTGCAGAAGAAAGAATCCTTTTTGCTCTCTCACAAGCAGTTCTCAACCTCCTGAGAGCTTTGGCATTTCCGCTAATATCTTCCTTGTGCTGCCTCTTAAATATTTTAACAAAGTGCTTTAACATTCTATTGTCAAAGTCTTCACCTCCAAGGTGAGTGTCTCCGGCAACGGCCTTCACTTCAAAAGTACTTTCGTCAATTGTAAGTAAAGAGACGTCTGCAGTACCACCACCCAAATCAAAGATTAATACATTTCTCTTATCATTGGCCACAATGTCAAGACCATAGGCAATGGCTGCGGCTGTTGGTTCATTGATTATTCGCATGACATTGAGCCCTGCAATGCCTCCAGCATCCTTTGTGGCTTTGCGCTGTGAGTCATTGAAGTAGGCTGGGACAGTGACTACAACATTCTTAACAGTTGTTCCAAGATAAGCCTCTGCAATCTCACGCATCTTTTTAAGGACCATAGATGAGATTTCCTCTGCAGAAAAATGTTTCTCTTCACCCTTATAAGTGACCACAATCATAGGCTTGTCGGCAGGACCTTCAATGACCTTGAATGGCCAAAGCTTGATATCATTTTGAACTAAAGAATCACTAAATCTCCTACCAATCAACCGCTTTGCATCTACAAAATAAATAAGAGAAAAATGATAAAATGATTCAACAAAACTAAATTAAAAGATCATGTAACCTCATCGGAGAAAGTAAAACAATTTATATTGTCAATTTTTTTAAGAAGTGTCTATTTTCGTCAAAATCGTCTATTTTTTTTAGGTGAAGATCAAATTCGATGGCGATTTGAAATATGTGGAACCGTTACCAACACTAGTATATGATTGGCTGTAAGTTTATTTTATTTGTTATTATTTTTATAAAAAAAACAGTCATAGAGAAAGTGCATCTAATTTATAGTTTTTAGGTCCAAACCTCTAATAACAAATACAAAGGATTAAAATAAACACTTAACAATGGGCTTATATATATATATAAAGAGGAGAACCTTGTATGCATGACCTACCAATTAGATGTGGTACTGTGTTAATTTATCCAAATTACTCCTAAAATTAAAATATATATGAAAACTAAAATTTTCTTTTTTTTTTATAAAGAAAAAAAAGGAAGCTAGGCTCACGGTTGGGTGAACCATCCCCGCTCCTTAAGGTTGAGAGGTTGGTTCTGCCACCCCTCAAGGCTGAGGGGGTGATCAACTATGCCCTTAGCCTTCCTTTTATTTCTTTTAATTTTAAGAAAGAAAAATTAAAGTTTTTTCAATAATTTTTTGGGAGTAATTTGAATGTTTAAAAGAAAAAACAATGATCAATTTTCCTTCCAATGTAATGTCAAAAGCCAATAGGGACCATAGTTTGTAAATGAGTGATAATTCGAAAGGGCTAAGTATACTTTTTTAAAAAAAAGTTTGAAGGTATTTTTATGAAAGATGTGTCAGTTTGGAGGGTTATATGTAGTTTCTCAAAAGATTAAATATATGATCAATTTTCTTGATTTTTTGTTACTAAGATTATCTATTTTTTGAAAAGAGTAAGGTAAGTTATTATAAAGTCAGTGCTCTCCATCACCGTCCTTTAATTTCTATTAAAAAATAAAAATAAAAATCTGTTCGATTCCTATAAAAGGTTCTGTTTTTGGCTTTAGACATTTTTGGAGATGAAACTAGAAGAATGCAATCAGATATACCCAGGAATAATCAGATTCTTAAATACTACCAGATAAGAGATTCATAAATTTGGACGTAAAAGAGCTAATTAAGATGGCTATATACTAAAAATTACCAAAGATGGAGTTTGTGGGATTCCTGGCGACCTGATTCTTGGCTGCATCACCCACCAAACGCTCTTTGTCAGTAAATGCAACATAAGACGGCGTCATCCGGTTGCCCTGATCATTCGCTATGATCTCCACTCGATCATTCTTCCACACTGCCACGCACGAGTATGTCGTCCCCAGATCAATCCCTATCGCTGGGCCCTCTCCCTCGCCGGCCATTCTCGACTCCCAGAACGATCACGAAACTGAAGTAGCTGACAGGTTGAAGATGATCACTTTATAGGACTTTTGCTTCCTTGCTCAAGAAGTAGACACAGTTTTCAAAAGCTACTTAAAGAAAAAAGAGAATCTTATTAAAGATATATCGCACCAGCTTCTATTGGTTGAGGGATTTCATGAAATGACTTTCATTCATTTCTAATTTAAAGCTAGTACGGATTTTACTTTATCCATTTTCCTTTTTTGATGCTGGGTGTCTAATTTCTTTTGTTTCGTGGCTTTATTTAAATCAACCAT
>NC_081547.1:27349276-27349740 GCF_901000735.1 Corylus avellana
CAACTGGAAAGAACGAACAGGTGGGCTTCGGCATTGAGGCTAAAAGTTGAAATGCAAGATTTTTTTTTTTATTCAGTTTTCAAAAGTGTCATGTATTTTTAAATGTATAAGAAGCAAATATTTTTTTGTTAATGTTATTAAAAAAAGTATATGAGAAGTCACATGCTATTAAAAAATATACATTTTTACGTGCTAAGAGATATATGCACTTGTAAAAACAAAATTTCTTTACTTTTAGAGATTTGAGTTGAAGGAAAAGACAGTTAAATGCCTTTCTATTAGCTAAAAGTTGCTTGCTTAAATGAAAATATCAAAAAAAAAAAAAAAACCCTTGACCTCAACTCAAAATTTGAGATGATGGTGTAACTTAAAAAAAATTGCAAATAATTAATATTTCAAACAACTAGGAGAATAAAAAGCAAAGAAAAGAACCGACACATAGGATTTTACACTAAAACAGCCGA
>NC_081547.1:27349939-27358327 GCF_901000735.1 Corylus avellana
AAGTCATGAAGTCGGCCAGCTGTGTTTTGTTCTTTCCATGTTGGTTTTTGAAAGTCTAAAGCAACATGAATTTGAAGTCTTGTCCTTATCAAACTTGGAGTTCCTCTCCAACACAATTGGGAATCTTCCCTTTACAACATTATGGCTTAGTGTAAAAAATAATTGATGTGATATAAAAAACAAAAAAATTGAGAAGTTGAATTTTTTGAAGAATAGTATCGAACATTAAGGTTTTTTTTGCCAAACAGGCCTTAAATCTCTTGCTTTTGACAACTGAGCTCCTTATAAAAGGAGTGCTGCCCATCTTGATTTAATTAACCCCAAACAAAAAGGGGAATTTCAAATCACCTCTTGTTCTCTCATGGCTTAGTGAACAGTAAAGCACTTAGAGTAAAAATAAAGTTTTCTTTTGTTATTATTCTCTTTTGTGTAAGAGTGAGATTTTGATGTATTAGAGCTTTGAACTTTGAGTATTTTTCTCCGCTACTCTTTGTACGTCATATTTTGATAAAATATCAGGCGGGAAAGGAGTGAGTATTGTGTGCAAACGTTGCCTCCAGCGGAGAGTATATTGATGGGGCTAAGCAGAAACAAGCTGAGAAAGAATGAAATATGTTCTTTTAGCCACCACGTTGGAACCCATATTTTATTCAGGACGAGCGATGGCCTAGCTTTGAAGCCAAATCCAGTTTGAGCATGATTTGAACATTTTTGCTTGTGGGTTTGTTTGAAATACAATTTTGCTAGTTTTGGTTGATATTTACAACATGCCTCAAATCCAAATCCAATTTATTAGGATTTAATTTTGGGAAACTGCATAAATGCAAGCAACCCAATTGGAAAGAACGAACAGCTGGGCTTCGGCATTGAGGCTAAAAGTCGAAATGCAAGAATTTTTTTTGATTCAGTTTTCAAAGTGTCATGTATTTTTAAATGTATAAGAAGCAAAAAAAATTTTGCTAATGTTATTAAAAAAAGTATAAGAGAAGGCACATGCTATTAAAAAATATACATTTTTACGTGCTAAGAGATAAATGCATTTGTAAAACAAAATTTCTTTACTTTTCGAGATTTGAGTTGAAGGAAAAGACAGTTAAATGCCTTTCTATTAGCTAAAAGTTGCTTGCTTAAATGAAAATCACAAAAAAAAAAAAAAAAAAAAAATCCTTGACCTCGATCAACTCAAAATTTGAGATGATGGTGTAACTTAAAAAAAATTGCAAATAATTAATATTTCAAACAACTAGGAGAATAAAAAGCAAAGAAAAGAACCGACACATACGATTTTACACTAAAACAGCCGATTCAACAGCTGGGCTACGGCTATTTACTTTCCCTGTTATCAGCTAAAAACTCCGAATAAACTTAAAAGTTGATGTTTTAAATCGCAATGAAACATTAACATTCGCACCAATCCATCAATAACAAAACCATATATAAAGCAAACATCATATTTCACCTTTTCCAATTGCTACCAGACAAAGTCACGTCAAAACATAAGTCGGGAAACTATTGCACTGATATGGTCCTATTAACGGACTCTAATTGTCATCATCAAAATAATTGTCTTCTATTTTATGAGACGACCTGCTCAATTTCTAGATATCTTCGCAATGATGGGATTGCAGATAAACTCAAGTCCAATCAGCTTGTCCTTAAACTCATCTGCCCCCGCATGTTGAATACCATCTAACCAATGAATCACGTGCTTAATAGCAGCTTCAATCTTCTCCTTATCAGCAGCCTCAAGCTTTTCACCATTCTTCTTGTCATTGACAATGTTCCTCATTTTGTACGTATACTTCTCCAAAGCTTCCTTAGCCCTAACCTTCTTCTTGTACTTATCATCTTCAACTTCGTATCTCTCTGCGTCATGGACCATCCTATGAATCTCTTCCGTGGATAATGAACCCTTGTAATTTGTAATTGTGATCTTGCAACTCATGCCACTGGACTGCTCCATAGCAGAAACATTCAAGATACCATTAGCATCTATCTCAAAGAATACTTTAAACTTAGTGACACCCTTGGGCGCTGCAGGAAGGCGGGAAAGCCTAAATTCCCCCAACCAGTTGTTATCCACAACTCTTGGTCGCTCACCCTCATAAACCGAGACCAAAACAGAAGTTTGGTTGTCATACAAAGTGAAGTAGTCCCGTTCCATCTTGGTTGGAATGGCGGTATTCCTTGGAATAACAACGGACATATCACCTTCTGATCTTACACTCACCCCAAGGGACAAAGGGGTGACATCCAAGAGCACAATGTGCCGAACTTTTACATTACCCATACCAACCATGTTTGCAGCTTGAACAGCTGCTCCATAAGCCACAGCTTCATCTGGGTTGATGCTCTTGTTAAGCTGCTTTCCATCAAACAAGTCCTGCAATAGCTCCTGCACCTTGGGAATTCTCGAAGAACCACCCGTAAGAACAACATCATGGACTCCACTCTTGTCCATCTTAGCATCAGTCAAACACTTCTCCACAAGCTCAATAGACTTCCTGAACAAGTCCATATTGAGTTCTGAGAATCTTGCACGGGTAATACTTGAGGAGAAATCAATACCAATATATAAAGAATCAACTTCAATGGTAGTCTCAGCTGCAGAAGAAAGAATCCTTTTTGCTCTCTCACAAGCACTTCTCAACCTCCTCAGAGCTTTGGCATTTCCGCTAATATCTTCCTTGTGTTGCCTCTTAAATATTTCAACAAAGTGTTTTAACATTCTATTGTCAAAGTCTTCACCTCCAAGGTGAGTGTCTCCGGCAACGGCCTTCACTTCAAAAGTATTTTCGTCAATGGTAAGTAAAGAGACGTCTGCAGTACCACCACCCAAATCAAAGATTAATACATTTCTCTTATCATTGGCCACAATGTCAAGACCGTAACCAATGGCTGCGGCTGTTGGTTCATTGATTATTCGCATGACATTGAGCCCTGCAATGCCTCCAGCATCCTTTGTGGCTTTGCGCTGTGAGTCATTGAAGTAGGCTGGGACAGTGACTACAACATTCTTAACAGTTGTTCCAAGATAAGCCTCTGCAATCTCACGCATCTTTTTAAGGACCATAGATGAGATTTCCTCTGCAGAAAAATGTTTCTCTTCACCCTTATAAGTGACCACAATCATAGGCTTGTCGGCAGGACCTTCAATGACCTTGAATGGCCAAAGCTTGATATCATTTTGAACTAAAGAATCACTAAATCTCCTACCAATCAACCGCTTTGCATCTACAAAATAAATAAGAGAAAAATGATAAAATGATTCAACAAAACTAAATTAAAAGATCATGTAACCTCATCGGAGAAAGTAAAACAATTTATATTGTCAATTTTTTTAAGAAGTGTCTATTTTCGTCAAAATCGTCTATTTTTTTTAGGTGAAGATCAAATTCGATGGCGATTTGAAATATGTGGAACCGTTACCAACACTAGTATATGATTGGCTGTAAGTTTATTTTATTTGTTATTATTTTTATAAAAAAAACAGTCATAGAGAAAGTGCATCTTAATGTTTCTTAAGATATCGCTTCAAATGATTTTCATGAATGTTTTTCAGCTCTTGATAGAGTTTTAAATTGAAAATTGACATCTATATTTATAGTTTTTAGGTCCAAACCTCTAATAACAAATACAAAGGATTAAAATAAACACTTAACAATGGGCTTATATATATATATAAAGAGGAGAACCTTGTATGCATGACCTACCAATTAGATGTGGTACTGTGTTAATTTATCCAAATTACTCCTAAAATTAAAATATATATATGAAAACTAAAATTTTCTTTTTTAAAAAAAGAAAAAAAAGAAAAAAGAAGGCTCACGTACGGTTGGGTGAACCATCCCCACTCCTTAAGGTTGAGAGGTTGGTTCTGCCACCCCTCAAGGCTGAGGGGGTGATCAACTATGCCCTTAGCCTTCCTTTTATTTCTTTTAATTTTAATAAAGAAAAATTAAAGTTTTTTTAATAATTTTTTGGGAGTAATTTGAATATTTAAAAGAAAATAACAATGATCAATTTTCCTTCCAATGTAATGTCAAAAGCTAATAGGGACCATAATTTGTAAAGGAGTGATAATTCAAGAGGGCTAAGTATACCTTTTTTAAAAAAAAGTTTGAAGGTATTTTTATGAACGATGTGTCAGTTTGGAGGGTTATATGCATATAGTTTCTCAAAAGATTAAATATATGATCAATTTTCTTGATTTTTTGTTACTAAGATTATCTATTTTTTGAAAAGAGTAAGGTAAGTTATTATAAAGTCAGTGCTCCCCATCACCGTCCTTTAATTTCTATTAAAAAATAAAAATAAAAATCTGTTCGATTCCTATAAAAGGTTCTGTTTTTGGCTTTAGCCATTTTTGGAGATGAAACTAGAAGAATGCAATCAGATATACCCAGGAATAATCAGATTCTTAAATACTACCAGATAAGAGATTCATAAATTTGGACGTAAAAGTGCTAAGATGGCTATATACTAAAAATTACCAAAGATGGAGTTTGTGGGATTCCTGGCGACCTGATTCTTGGCTGCATCACCCACCAAACGCTCTTTGTCAGTAAATGCAACATAAGATGGCGTCATCCGGTTGCCCTGATCATTCGCTATGATCTCCACTCGATCATTCTTCCACATTGCCACGCACGAGTATGTCGTCCCCAGATCAATCCCTATCGCTGGGCCCTCTCCCTCGCCGGCCATTCTCGACTCCCAGAACGATCACGAAACTGAAGTAGCTGACAGGTTGAAGATGATCACTTTATGGGACTTTTGCTTCCTTGCTCAAGAAGTAGACACAGTTTTCAAAAGCTACTTAAAGAAAAAAGAGAATCTTATTAAAGATTTATCGCACCAGCTTCTATTGGTTGAGGGATTTCATGAAATGACTTTCATTCATTTCTAATTTAAAGCAAGTACGGATTTTACTTTATCCATTTTCCTTTTTCGATGCTGGGTGTCTAATTTTTTTTTGTTTCGTGGCTTTATTTAAATCAACCATGAACAAAAGCAAAGCCTTTTTTTTTTTTTTTTTTTTTTTTCGTGTAAAAGCAAATTTTCATTCAACTAAAGGAATAGCTTGAACAAAATTTTAGAAGCATGGCTTGAGTTAGCTTAAAAAATAATTAAGTTAATTTCACGGGATGGGCTTAAGTGGGAAGAGTTTAATTTGGTTTTGGTAGTATCCCTTGGAGTCTAAGGTTCAAATCAAACAATATTTTAAAGACACATTTGCAGGTAAAATCAAAGTCTTGCCATATGGAGGAAAAGCTTTGCACGAATTTAAAATTTACCTAACATGAATAGATACAAGAAATTGTCATACCCTAATACTTCGTACGGACGAAAAGAGAGTTAATATACATTTTTTTCCTAAAAGTTGCTTACTTTATTTTAAGCTACTTTTTTTCGGGACAGCTCTCAGCCTGGAAGCACATGGCAGCGCTTTATCATTCATCGTGATGACTAGACATACACTACTCTCCCCTCTCCCTCTCTCTCTCTACATATACACGTGTGTGGTTCTCTCGGGCCTCATCTCTAGTGGGGGTAATTCATGGTCTCATTTTTGGAATAACATAATAGAACACAAGCCAAATATCTAGGATTACTCAAATATTAGAAGCATGGCTTGAGTTAGCTTAAAAAAAATGATTAAATTAAGAGAAAAGTATGAAAAAGCCCCCTCAACTAACGGCTGTTTTTGAAATAGCTTCATGAAGTTTAAAATGTGTTAAAGTGGTATCAAACTATCAAAGTGTGTCAAAAATGACATTTTTTATTGTATTCTTATAATACCCTTATTTTCTTACAAACTGAATTAATAATAATAATAATAATAATAATAATAATAAACTAAAAAATTAATTTTTTTTTTTTAAGAAAGGAAGGAGTGGCTGCCCGTTGGGCTATTTCAGGACCTCTGAGTTTTAACGGAATTCGTCAAATATTTTAATAGCATTTGACTCTAGAGAATAAATTGTTTTTTTGGCATATCTCAGGCCTTTTAAGTTCACTTTCATTAGTTCATATGACAATGAGTAATTTTTAGTTTTTAATTTATTTTTTTTTAAAGGGTAAAATAAACTTCATTACACAGAAATATCATTAATTACAGAATTACAGACATACCAAGGGTAGTCCTCTCTCCACAATCTCTCCTCACCCAAAGATAAAGCCAACTTAGCAAGTCGATGAGCTGCCATATTTCCTGTGCGTTTCACATGACAAACACTCCATTGATGAGCACTTTGTAGAAGCAGCTTCGCATCATTAATCAAAGGACCATAACAACCCCATGTACATTCCTCTATACCCAAAGCTTGAACAATTTCCAAAGAATCACCTTCTAGAATGACATCATAGAACTCCATAAACACACATAATTCAGCCATTTTCCAAGGTGCCAGTGCTTCTGCCGTTGTAGGATCGGTAATATACTGTCTTGATACCACCTGTGCAGCAAGAATTAGCCCATTATGATCGCGAGCTATGATTCCTATCCCCATTTTTTCCCCATCTTTGTCTACAGCCACATCTCAATTAATCTTTACAACACCAACAGGAGGAGTATGCCACCTCTGCACTACTGGATTCGATTGCTGAGGATGTTGCACCCACCGTCCCTCCTCTGTTTTCATAAACAAATCCACCTGTTCCTGAGCCAGCTTATACAGTGTTGAAGGGGATTGAAAATCACCACCAAAAATAACTTTATTCCTTCGCAGCCAGAGAAGCCTTGCAATTACTGCCTCCAACTGCATCCCATCGTCCTCCAGGCGCCCATGTAACATTTCCAGCACATGGACAAACGAAACTTCAGTTGAAGAGCATTTTTGTATCAATTTCGTACATTCCGCCCAAACATCCATAGCAGCTGGACACGTCCACAATACATGCCCAACAATTGCACCAACCAAACCACAAATTGGGCACATGGGATCAGATATAATACCTTTTTTATGGAGATTAACCCTTGTGGTCAAAATATCATTACAAGCTTGCCAAAGAAAAATCTTCACTATCATGGGTCCTTTAATTTGCCATACCGCCTTCCATTGCTTTGATCTGATGGTCTTATCCGAACAACTTCCTTTAATTGCCTCGGACATTCCTTTAGCCAAATGGTACGCACTCTTAACTGAAAAAACACCATTTTTCGTACCCACCCCAACCCTTCTATCATGTTGTCTCCCCGGGCAGATTGGAATACTACACACCAGGGCAGCTTCTTCCTTTTTGAAAACCTCCTTCACAAGTGGTATATTCCACCACCTTGTATCTTCATCAATAAGAGTGCTTACCTTTGCACCATGTTCTAACACCCTCACAATAGATTGTATGGAATATCTTGAAGGCACAGGAATCCAACGATCTTTCCAGATTTTAATAGAAGTTCCATCACCTACCCTCCACATCAATCCCTCTTCTAGTAATTTTCTTGCATTTCATACACTCCGCCAAACAAAAGAGGGTCTATTTCTCAAACTAGATTCAAGAAAAGAAACTCCCGGATAATACTTTTCCTTGAGCACTCTTGCCACCATAGAATCTGGATTTTGAAGGAGACGCCACCCTTGTTTCGCCAAAAGTGCCATATTAAAACATTCCAAATCTCTATACCCCATTCCACCCTTCTCCTATTTTTAGGTCAACCACAGTGTCTGGTTTTGCAATTATCCCTATTTTTTATACCATATGTGAACAATTTGTAATTTAAGCCAACTATAGTGACTAATTTTTTATTTATCCCAAAATGAACTCTTTTTTTTTTTTTTTTTTTTTTTATTTATCCACTCCTTGGGTTTTTTGTTTCTTTTTTTTTTTGTTTAAAAAATAATTCTTTTTATTTTTTTATTTTTAAGAGAATAAGACCATAATTAAAAAAATAAAATAATAATAATAATAAAAAGGTGATCTTTTAGACACACTTCAGTAGTTTGATGTACTATTTTAACACACTTTAAATTTCACGAGACTTTTCTAAAAATGTCGGTCAATTGAGAGAACTTTTTTATATTTTTTTCCCCTTAAATTAAATATTTAAAGTGGAAGGAAAAGAGAGGTAAATGGCTTTCTATAAGCTAAAAGTTGCTACTTCAATGAAAATAGCGCAATAAAATAAAATAAATAAATAAAAATTGGCCTCAACTGAAATTTTGATATGATGGTGTGACTTAAAAAAAATTGCAATTAATTAACTATTCAAACAACTACTAGAATAAAAAACAAAGAAAAGAGCAGACACACAGGTGCTCGGTCTATTTGGCTAAGGCCAAAAATTGTTTAATACTATTCCTGAAAAAATTTAACTTTTCAACATTTTTTTTTTATATTACATTAATTTTTTTTATTATTATTTAAATAAAAAAAATTATTACAAAA
>NC_081547.1:27358427-27359526 GCF_901000735.1 Corylus avellana
TGGTTCTTCTAGAATTCCCAAGGTGCAGGAGCTGTTGCAAGACTTGTTTGTTGGAAAGCAGCTTAACAAGAGTATCAACCCAGATGAAGCTGTGGCTTATGGAGCCGCTGTTCAAGCTGCAAATATGGTAGGTATGGGTAATGAGAAAGTTCAACACATTGTGCTCTTGGATGTCACCCCACTGTCCCTTGGGGTGGAGACTCGTATAGGTGAGATGTCCATTGTGATTCCAAGGAATACTGCAATTCCTACCAAGATGCAGGGGGACTACACCACCCTCTATGACTACCAAAGCTCTGTTTTGTTCCCGGTTTACGAGGGTGAGAGAGCAAGAGTTGCGGATAACAATTGGTTGGGAGAATTCGAGCTTTCTCCCATTCCTAAAGCACCCAAGGGTGTTGCTAAGATAAAAGTATGGTTTGAGATAGATGCCAATGGTATCTTGAATGTTTCTGCCGTGGAGAAGACTACTGGTGTAAGTTGCAAGATCACAATTACAAATTACAAGGGTTCACTATCCACAAAAGACATTAATAGGATGGTCCAGGACGCAGAGAAATACAAAGTTGAAGATGATCGGCACAAGAAGAAGGTTATGGCTAAGGAAGCTTTGGAAAACTATGCCTACAAAATGAGGAACATTGTCAATGATAAGGTGATTGGTGAAAAGCTTGATGCTACTGGTAAGGAGAAGATTGAAGCTGCTATTAAGCAAGTGATTCATTGGTTAGATGGTATCCAGCATGCGGAGGCAGATGAGTTTGAGGACAAGCTGATTGGACTTGAGTTAATCTGCAATCCCATCATTGCAAAAATTAAGAAAGATGATAATTAGGACAATAGAGTCAGGTATAACACCTTATCAGTGCAAATGTATCAAGACTAATTTTGAGTATTTTTGTTGCCCATGTGTGTTTTGATGTGGCTTTAATTGTTGGGTAGCAGTTGGAAAACTTGAAGTATGATGTGTAATTTATGGGTTTGTCATTGATGGTGCGAATGTTTAATGTTTCATGGCGGATGTTGAATTAAATTTTTAAATGAACTCATGAACGTAGGGTTTTAAATGGATTATAAATATGTATTTTCAAAACCTAAT
>NC_081547.1:27359626-27368786 GCF_901000735.1 Corylus avellana
TCTTCACAGTTGTGCCAAGGTAGGCCTCTGCAATCTCACGCATCTTTTTGATGACCATAGATGAGATTTCTTCTGCAGCAAAGTGTTTTTCTTCACCCTTATAAGTGACTGCAATCATAGGCTTGTCAACAAAACCTTCAATGACCTTAAAGGGCCAAAGCTTGATATCCTCCTGAACTAAAGAATCGCTAAATCTCCTACCAATTAACCGCTTTGCATCTGCAAAATAAATAAGATAAAATGATTCAACAAGACTAAAGTAGACGAAGCTACAAATCTCAATCTTGATGAGCCTTTATATTGGCTTGCCATTTTTTTTTTTATAAATAAATAGTTATGGTAGCATAGGACAATATTTAGGATTTGAAAAGGAGCTTTTGCACTTAGTAGGTTCAATTTACCTCTAACAAATATAAAGAGCAAAAAAATAACAATCGGCATATTAAGAGTTGGAATGAAACACAATGTGGCACAAGATCATGTAACCTCATAGGAGAGAAAGTAAAACAATTCATATTGCCAATTTTCTTAAGAAGTGTCTATTTTCGTCAAGATCATCTATTTTTTTGGAGGAAGATCAAATTCATTGGTGATTTGACGTATGTGGAACAGTTACCGTAAAATAGGAATCATAGACACAAAATGCCGTGCATATTCTTTACATACAGCATGGGCCATGCTAATGGCTACCTTATAGATAATTAGATATGTCATTAAGATTAATTTCAAGTTGGATAGATAGAGGAAGCCTTGCGTCCACAGTCCACTTTATTATATCTTTTAGAGCATTGGATTGGGGAAGGTGGAGGTTATTACAGGAACGTATGTATGTATGGAGTGTTCAAAGGACAACAACTTTCTTTTACATTAATTAATTACAAGTTACTCAGGAATGAAGATTCCTGAGTAGCAAAATGACAAGTTATATACCATAAGAAGTCAAATAATTGATGTTTTTCAGGTTTCCATGTTCCATACAAAATGGAGCAATTAATGCATAGAACCATTTAATCAATTAATTAAACATTGGATTTAATTAGAAGCAACTTGATCCAATAACTTCGATCCTGAAACAAAAGATTTCCCTACACCGACCATATATAGATTGAATATCAAAGTAATAGAGAAGCAGACAGATGATAAATAAATAAAGATAAAAGAGAATATATACCTTCAGAGAATAGAACATTAGCAATTCTAGAACACATGAAAATCAGGGAAAAGTTTATATTCAGAAGGCTTCAAAACTCTGAATATAAACTCTAGCCAAAGCCACAAAGGTTAGCAAATAGTCCATGGAAATTTAAGTCCTTCAACACAATAAATGTAGCACTCAGCAGATGGTCATTCTCAAATCTATTTAGGCTATACAGATTTAGCCTACTCTTACAGGAACTTTTATGGTTTTAAAAAATGGGAAACTCATTGATTAATATTATATATGGAGAAAGATCAAACTTTTCTATTCATATATAAATAAAAAATAAAAAAATAAAAAAACCAACATTTTGCAAACTTTCGGGATAGAAGACCAACTTCGACGGTCTTATTGTCTCAATCTTAACAGATAGAAGGTGTTGAAAGTTTAATTATCTCAGTATAAAAGGTCTTATTGACAATAAGCCTTTTTTTTTTTCTTTTTTTTTCTTTTGTTTATTGTAGTTTCACAGAGAAAAAAGGAAAGAGAATGAAAGAAAAGGAAAAAAGAGGATGAGAGATTACCAAAGACAGAGTTAGCGTGGTTCCTAGCGACGTGGTTCTTGGCTGCTTCACCGACCAAACGCTCTTTGTCAGTGAAGGCAACATGAGACGGCGTCGTCCTGTTGCCCTGTTCGTTATGATCTCTACTCGGTCATTCTGCCACACTGCCACGCACGAGTACGTCGTCCCCAAATCAATCCCTATTGCTGGCCACTCTCCTTCGCCGGCCATTCTTTTCCTCTGGAAGAAAACGGAAATGAAGTAGCTGAAGCCTGAAGGAAGATTCTGAGTCCGGAACGATGACAAAAGTGAAGTAGATGACAAGTTGATTTTATAGACTCTGTTTCCTTGCTCAAGAAGTAGACAGAGTTTGTAAAAGCTACTTTGTCTCTGTTCAGAGAAAAAAATAAATAAATCAGAAGATAATCTTATTAAAGATTTATCGTACTAAGAGTATTTCTAATGGATGAGTCATATTTTTATGTAAAATGGCTTCTTAAAATTTACTTTTATCTAGTTTAGTTAAGCCATTTTTATATGTCTCTACTTCCGATTAGCTATATTTATATATATTCTATTAAAATATTATTAAAAGCAATAAAAGTTTTGGAAAAAAGAGAACATGTGAGAGGAAAAATGAGAAAAGTTTTGGGAAAAAAAGAACATGCAAAGAAAAAGTAGGAAAATATTTGGGAAAAAGAGAAAATAGATGAGAGAAACAATAAAAAATAAAATAGCTCCCTTGAAAAGTGCTGCTATATTTAGCTTTTTTTTTAGCTCTTCCAATCAAATATCTATTTTACATTTTCTTTTGGCTAATCCAATGTAGGGTTTTTTAAACATTTGAAGAGTCATTTTAGATAAAAGTAACATTTAGCTTTTCCATTGGGAATGCTCTAAACTATATTGGTTGAAGAATTTCAAAATGTTGCCTCTTTTTCATGGAATATCTTCCATTCATTTCTAACGCAAATACGGAGGTTACTTTCATCCCTTCTTCTGACATTTCATTTTTCCTGACGTTTCATTTATTTGACGAGTCCTAGTATTTGGCTATCAAGAGTTAGATAAGTGTCTGTCAAAGTCTGATGTGGCTTTATTTAAAAAAATAATAATAATTTGTAGAAAAATCTCTCTCTTCCTAGTTCTGCTAGATTTTTTTTTTTTTTTTGTTAAATTTTTATGAGTTAATATTTAGTTTCTAATACCTCAAAATTTATTTTTGGATTTAAAACTAAAACTTAGAGCATCTCCAGCAGTATTAGGTAAAGTAGCTAATGAAAAAGTACAATTCTCTATTTTAACTGCTCATTTTTTCGTATACACTCCAACAGATTATCTATTCTATTCTCTATTTGATTAAAATATTATTTTTTCGATTTTTTTTTTCTTAAACTCTCCTTCTCTCTCATGATTCTCCGCCACAATTCTCATGGAAGAGATTGAGATGAGATTTCAGCCGAACGGAGAATTCAATTTTTTTTAAAAAAAAATTTGTTTTCTTAAACACACACTCTCTCTCTCCTCTCTTCTCATGGAAGAGAGAGGGGATCAACCGAGCAGAGAAGACAATTTTGCAGAAAAGAGAGATGGAGGTTTCAACAAAAATTTTCACCAAAACGAAGCCAGCGTTTTGAATCTAGAAAGTGAAACCCTAGAAAAATGATGAAGAGAAAGATCCTCATTTATTCAGAGAGCGTTGAGAGATAGAGAGAAGAGAGAGAAAAACATTAAAAAACTTGAACATTTTGCTACAGTGAATAGCTACTTTTTGCTATTCAATGTAGCAAAGTATGTAGTTTAGTTACTCTGGAGCTAATCTGCTGGACACAAAAAAATGCTCATAATAGCTAAATATAACTATTATGAGCATTTTAACTACTCTGTTGGAGATGCTCTTAAGAGTGGAAGGTTAACCCTTTAGGAATGGTATCACTTAAAATAAATTTTATCATCCCAAATTTAATGCTATTACCCCAAATTTAGTGCTAATACCTTAAATTTAAATTTCTCTTATCTCTCTTCTTCAATTTAAAAAACAAATAAAAAAAATAAAAAATAAGGAGGTGTCTAACGCTTGAGGCAGCCAAAAATCTCAACTCTTTTTTGACAAATCAAAAATTTATTGACGTATCAAAAATTAATATGTCAGAAAACTTACTTATTAATTTTAACATGTCCGTAAATTTTAAAAAATTATTAAAAACATAATTTTTTTTTAATTAAAAAATTTATTAATTTAAATTATTTTTCAATTAAAATAGTTTTTTTTTAAAAAAAAAATTTCACCAATTTCGTTTCTCCAGCTCTCCCTCTCCATTTTCTCACACTCTCTCTCTCTTCTTTTCTCCATTAATTTTCAAAAACCCAAACCCAAAAAATCAAAAAATCAACCTGAAAAATCAAAAACCCAAATGTCAAACCCAAAAAATCTTCAAAAACCCAAAAAATCATCTTATCTTCTCTTCTTCTTCTTCTCTTCTCCTCTTTTTTTTTTTTTTTTGTCTTCTTCTTCTCTTCTCCTTTTCTTTTTCTTCTGCTGCTTCTCTTCTTTTTCTCTTCTCCTTTTCTTTTTCTTCTTCCCTCTAGAGCGAGCTGGCTGGCTGTGTAGAGAGAAGATGGAGATTGAGAGAGGAGACAGAGAGTGTGGGGAAATAAAGGAAAAGGGAAAGAATAAATGTTGAATAAAAGAATAAAGAGAAAGAAGAATAAAGAATAAAGGGAATAAAGAATAAAAGAATAAAGGGAAAGAAGAGGGAAAAAGTTGAATATCCCGCTCATTTTTTTTAGTGGCGTGCCAACATTTAACACGTCTGAAATTTTTGACGTGTTAAAATAGCAAGTCAAAAAATTTCTTTGTGTGAAAATAGCACGTTAGAAATTTATGACGTGCTATTTTTGGCCACGTCAGAAAAATATTTACTAACGTGGCAAAAACTCATGTGCTGTAGCCACGTTAGAAATTGATTGTGTTTTTGTAGTGTCCACTAGTCCTTAGATCTGTATTTGTGAACAGGCACCACTATATCTAGCGGGCACTGCTCATACATCAATCTCATTTTTGGGTAAGACTCAGATAATTTGGTTACAAAAATGAGGTTTGCACATTTTGCACCGTCAGTGTCAATAAAGTCGAAATTTTCATCAGCTTATTCTACCGACTTTTTGTTCATTACCGAATGGCGGTCGATAATGTCGATTCAGTAATATCGGTTGGTAATGATGGTCAGTAATGTCGGTAAGCAAAGAAATGGAAAATTGGTCGGCAAAGTCAGTCGGTGTTGGTCAGTAAAGTTGATTCGGTCAGAAAATGTTATTCCGCCTACCGCACTGAGTTTGTCGGAAATAGAAAAAGTCTACCACCTATCGGCTATCAGTTAAGCAGTGTCGATCGGTTCTCAGTTGGTAGGCAGTTAATTTGTCCACCCCTTAATATACTATTTCTCTCTCCACATCTCTCTTTTCTCTAAATTTTATCTTACTATTTCTCTTATATATCTCTCTTTTCCCAAAATTTTATCTTACCATTTCTCTCTCCATATCTCTTTTTATCAAAAAGTTGAAAAATAGGATATTTAAGAAAAGAGAAAACCTTTTATCATGAGCATCCTAATTACACCCATTTTACAGCCATCAATTAATAACCGACACATAAGCAAAAACATAAAAAGTGCATAAAAATAAGTTGGACCAAAATACACTAGATTTTAGGGTGATAAAATTCCTAAAGGGTTAACCTTCCACCTCTAAGTTTTAGTTTTGAATCTAAAAACGAGTTTTGAGACATTAGAAACAGGTTTTGGGACATTAGAAAAGGGGTTTTGAGGCATTAGAAGCGGGTTTAAGGCATTAGAAACGAGTTTTTGGGCATTAGAAACGAGTTTTGAAGCGGGTCACGGCTGGCGGGGTTTGAGGAGTCCATCGCCGGCGAGACCCATGGCGTGGGTCCTTGGGTCTGGCCTAAATCTTGCCGGCTACGGGTTTTTTTTCTCTGATTTGGTGTGATTGTTCTCACTTTTATTTTTTTGCATTTTTCATAAATTGATGATGTGTCACATAGTAATTGGAGGCTGCAAAAGCAGTGTTATCAGGATGGACCCGATAATAGGGGCTCTCTTAAGAAAAATACAATCCTTATAAAATAAAATAAAATTTAAATGATATATATATATATATAAAATAATAATAATAATCGGATGTATGTTGTCTTTTAAAACTCCTTAGATAAACTAGATAAAGTGGGTTTTGATTATGCATTTTGTATAAAAATATACATAAATTAATGTGAATGCTCTAACGGAGTAGCTTGAACAAAAATATTAAAGCATGGCTTGAGTAATTAGTTAATTATCTTTTTAGTATCTAGTTTTCATTTTTTTTTTTTTTTGCTATATAAGTTTCAAATCATATTACAAATGGTATCTGGCTTATGGAAAAAGATCAATTTAGTACTTCAGTCACATTCCGTTAGCCCAAACTAACGGATTACCACGTGTCATCAAATAAAAATGTTACATGTCCTAATAAAAATAATTAAAAAAAGACTACCCTATATATATATATATATATAAAAAAAAAAAGTTCAAAAATTGTAGAGTGGCCCGGCCACCCCATTTTGTCCTTTAGGGGTGGCTCAAAGGCCGATCTAGGTGTGGCTTAGCCACCCCCAAGGGATGGCCAAAAAGGTGATGGCCGAAACCACCCCCAAAGGCCAAAATGGGGGTAGCCGGCTACCCTATAAATTTATTTATTTATTATTATTATTATTATTATTATTTTTTTTTAGGGTTTTGTTTTTAATTTTTAATTTATTTTTTATTAGGACATGTGACATTTTAATATGATGACACGTGGCAGTCTGTTAGTTTGGATGAACATAATGTAACAGAGGTACTAAATTTATCTTTTTTCGTAAGTCAGATACTATCTATAATGCGATTTGGAACCTAGGTGAGAAAAAAATAAAAAAGTAAAACTTAAGTACTAATAATGTATTTAACTCTAAAAAAATGATTAAATATTTGAAGGAAAAGGAAAAGAGAGAAATACACTTTAAAATGATCCAATTCATGCACCATAAATGTCCTCAAGAGGTAGCTCAATTGGCTGGGATCACGCCTAATAAAGCGGAGGTCACTAGTTCGAATCCTCCCTCCCCCTCTTGTGCGGACATGTCAAAAAATAAAAAAATTCATGCACCATAAGTTTTGTGATGGCGATTCTTGAGTAACATTCAACTGTGACTACTACCACTAATAGAAAATGTAACCTTTTTTTTATTATTATTATTTAAATTTGTTCATTTACCTTTTGCTGAAAAGTTTGTCTCCCTCCTTCATATTCAGGGCAAAATAAAATATCCTCGTAATTCATCACTTCATTTCTTATTTTCCTTAAGAATTTGATTGCATGGCTTTAATTATAAAACAGCCGATTCAACAGCTGGGCTACGGCATTGTTTTTTGTTTTTTTTTTTGTCAAGGATCGTATGTCCCGAAAAATCCTCCACCGCGGCCCGTGAAGACACAAATTATATAATTCGTTCTCTTCAATATCTGCATTGCCTAGCTAGTGTCTTTTCCAACGAACGAGCTACCTTTATCGATTGGCACACTGGCCTTGACCATCCTACTGATCGTATAATTCATCATGTCCTGTCTCTTCCAATAAGAAGTTCATTGTTTGCCTTGCCTGTTAGCAAGGGAAAGCTAGCGGCTTCCCTTTTATTTGTCTGAAAACAAATGAAGTCTTGAATTAGTTTTTTCTAAAGTTTGGGGCCATCCCCTACTTTATCAAATAATGGCGAACACTATTATGTTATTTTTGTCCATCATTTTAGTAAATTTACTTAGTTTTCGAAGATCGCTCAAGTTTAAGCCACTTTTAAACCCTCCCCTGGCAGTGTAAATTTTCATCTATCATCATCTAGCCATCTAGGTATAAGTAAGTTTGGATTCATTTGATAAAACTTTTTAGACAATGCTTTTTATTTTTTGGTTGAAAAAAATATTTTGATACGACAATAAAGGAAAAATAGTTTTGAGTATTTTATTTTTTAAAGTTATTTGTTAATGTTTTCTGCTTTTTTGCTAAAAAGTAAAAAAGATCCAATATTTACACCTTGATTATCCCAAAATAGGTAGCGCATAAGAATAGAGTTGGAACTTAGCAACGTAATTTGTGAGTGGACCAGCGTGAAGCTTTAGCTTTGTTGCGAGCCAGAGCTCCTAGCCGATGATTGGCTACACATTTTGTGCTCAATTGATTTTACTTTCCCTGCTATCAGGTGATAACTTCTAAATCGCCATGAAACATTAACATTCGCACCATCAAAGACAAACCCATAATTAATTACACATCATATTTCAAGTTTTCCAACTGCTACCCAACAAAGCCACATCAAAACACAATCTGGCAACAAAAAAACTAGAATTATAGGGTTGGACCAATTAAGTAGGGATACTCACGCACTGGTAACATGATCTGGCCCTTGTCCCCTGCATTCGTTGTACTGATAAGA
Source organism: Corylus avellana (assembly GCF_901000735.1). Lineage (NCBI taxonomy): Eukaryota > Viridiplantae > Streptophyta > Magnoliopsida > Fagales > Betulaceae > Corylus > Corylus avellana. The sequence goes on from NC_081547.1 coordinate 27,367,848, forward strand.
GGAGCTGGTCAAATTGCTTAATGTTGTCTAAATACTTTTGCAATGATGAGATTGCATATCAAAAGATCAAGTCCAACCAGCTTGTCCTCAAAATCATCTGCCCCCGCAAGCTGGATACCATCTAACCAATGAATCAGCTGCTTATACCGCCAGTTTAATCTTCTTCTTACGAGCAGCGTCAAGCTCATTTTGAATCTCCTTTAAATCCTTGGCCATTTTTTCCAAAACTTCCTTAGCCTTAACCGTCCTCTTGTACATATCATCTTCAATGTTGTATTTATTTGCATCCTGGACCATCCTATTAATCTCTTCTTTAGACCGTCTTGCCTTGTAATTAGTGACGGTAATCTTGCAATTCACACCACTGGTTTGTTCCACAGCAGAAACATTCAAAACACCATTAGCATAAATCTCAAAGCATACTTTGATCTGAGGAACACCATTGAGTGCTGCAGGAATGGTGGAAAGCCTAAATTCTCCCAACCAATTGTTATCCACAACTCTTACTCTCTCACCCTCATAAACTGAGAACAAAACAGAAGTTTGATAGTCACAACATGCGGTGTAGTAATACTCCATCTTGGTTGGAATAGCGGTATTCCTCGGAATCATAACAGACATCTCACCTCCAATTACCCTCACCCCTAAGGAGAGAGGTGTGACATCCAAGAGCACAATGTGTTGAACTTTCTCATTAGCCATACCAACCATGTTTGCAGCTTGAACAGCTGCTCCATAAGCCACAGCTTCATATGCTCTTATTAAGCTGCTTTCCATCAAACAAGTCCTGCAACAGCTTCTGCACCTTGGGAATTCTAGAAGAACCACCAGTAAGAATGACATCATGGACTCCTCTCTTGTCCATTTTAGCATCAGTCAAAACACTTCTCCACAAGTTTAATAGATTTCTTGAACAAGTCCATATTGAGGTCTGCGAAT
>NC_081547.1:27368886-27377770 GCF_901000735.1 Corylus avellana
ATATTTCAAATCACCAATGAATTTGATCTTGTGATCTTGTGATCTTGACGAAAATAGACACTTCCAAAGAACATTGGCAACATAAATTGTTTTACTTTCTCCTATGAGGTTACATGATCTTGTGCCACATTGTCTTTCACACCAACTCTTAATATGCCGATTGTTATTTTCTTTCTTTTTATATTTGTTAGAGGTAAATTGAACCTACTAAGCTCCATTTCAAACCCTAAATATTGTCCAAAAAAAAATGGCAAGCCAATATAAAAGCTCATCAATATTGAGATTTGTTACTTTTTCTTATTTAGTCTTATTGAATCATTTTATCATTTTTCTCCTATTTCTTTGGTAGATGCGAAGCGGTTGATTGGTAGGAGATTTAGTGATTCCTTAGTTCAGAACGATATCAAGCTTTGGCCATTCAAGGTCATTGAAGGTCTTGCCGACAAGCCTATGATTGTGGTCACTTATAAGGGTGAAGAGAAGCATTTTGCTGCAGAAGAAATCTCATCTATGGTTATTAAAAAAATGCGTGAGATTGCGGAGGATTACCTTGGCACAACTGTGAAGAATGCCGTAGTCACTGTCCCAGCCTACTTCAATGACTCACAACGTAAGGCCACAAAGGATGCTGGAGGCATTGCAGGACTGAATGTCATGAGGATAATCAACGAACCAACGGCTGCAGCCATTGGTTACGGTCTTGACAAGGTGGGCATTGATAAGAGAAATGTGTTGATCTTTGATTTGGGTGGTGGTACTACAGATGTCTCATTGCTTACCATCGACGATGGTACTTTTGAAGTAAAGGCCGTTGCTGGAGACACTCACCTCGGAGGTGAGGACTTTGACAATAGAATGGTAAAACATTTCGTTGAAATATTTAAGAGGCATCAGAAGGTGGACATTAGTGAAAATGTCAAAGCTCTAAGAAGATTGAGAACTGCCTGTGAGAGAGCAAAGAGGATTCTTTCTTCTGCAGCTGAGACTACCATTGAAGTTGATTCTTTATATAATGGTATTGATTTCTCCTCAAGTATTACTCGTGCCAGATTCGCAGAACTCAATATGGACTTGTTCAAGAAGTCTATTAAGCTTGTGGAGAATTGTTTGACTGATGCTAAGATGGACAAGAGTGGAGTCCATGATATCGTTCTTACTGGTGGTTCTTCTAGAATTCCCAAGGTACAGGAGCTGTTGCAGGACTTGTTTGATGGAAAGCAGCTTAACAAGAGCATCAACCCAGATGAAGCTGTGGCTTATGGAGCAGCTGTTCAAGCTGCAAACATGGCTGGTATGGGTAATGAGAAAGTCCAACACATTGTACTCTTGGATGTCACCCCTCTCTCTCTAGGAACCCAGATCCTTGAAGGTGAGATGTCCGTTGTGATTCCGAGGAATACTGCCATTCCCACCAAGATGGAGCATTACTACACCACCGTTTATGACAATCAAACTTCTGTATTGTTCTCAGTTTATGAGGGTGAGAGAGCAAAAGTTGTGGATAACAATTGGTTGGGAGAATTTACACTTGCCCCCATTCCTGCAGCACCCAAGGGTGTAGCTAATATGAAAACATGCTTTGAGATTGATGCCAATGGTATATTGAATGTTTCTGCTGTGGAGCAGACTAGCGGCATAAGTTACAAGATTACAATTACAAATTACAAGGCTTCACTGTCCACAGAAGCGATTCATAGGATGGTCCTGGACGCAGAGAAATATGAAATTGAAGATGATAAGCACAGAAAAAAGGTTTGGGCTAAGGAAGCTTTGGAGAACTATGCATACAAAATGAGGAGCATTGTCAATGATAAGGAGATTGGTGACAAGCTGGACGCCGCTGGTAAGAAGAAGATTGAAGTTGCTACTAAGCAGGTGATTCAATGGTTAGATGGTATCCAGCATTCAGAGGCAGATGAGTTTGAGGAAAAGCTGGTTGGACTTGAGTTAATCTGCAATCCCATCATTGCAAAGATATCTAGAAGACAATAAGCAATTGAGCAGCTCCTCCCATAAGAAAGATGACAGTTATTTTGATGATGACAATTAGGACACTAGAGTCCGCTATAGCACCTTATCTGTGCAATGGATGCAAGGAACTATATTTTGAGTATCCCGACTTTATTTGTCCAGACTTAGGTTTTTTTTTAAGTGTGTTTTGATGTGGGTTTGTTGGGTAGCAGTTGGAAAAATTGAAATATGGTGTGTAGTTTATGGTTTTTGTAATTGGCGTGAATGTTAATGTTTCATGGCTATTTAGAACAACTACTTTATGTTTATTCGGATTGTTCAAGCTGATAGCAGGGAAAGGAAGTCCATAGATGAGGATGAGCCCAAATGCCGAAATCCAGCCAAATTATGAAGGATTGAAAAGAAATGAACTGATGTATAATTTATTCTGCCATGAACATGGAGTAAGGAGACAAAATTTTCAGCGAAATGGTAAAAGCATGGCAAGGACGTTGAGTTTTGGATTATACAACATATATAGATGCCTCCAGAAAATCCACGTTCCTAGCAACACTTTTCACGTCGGACCTCTTCCGGGCAGCCCCTACCTGAAAATGAAAATCCTTACCTCTTCCTAGTAGGCCGGCGAGAGGGGGTGGACAAACAACTCCCATGGCTTTGGAGTCTCGGTCAAGCCACACCACACCTTTCTTTCATCTTTTTTCTTTAATAAAGAAAAAAAAATTATTTTGAAAAGAAAAGTTTCTCATATTATTACATGAGTTGATATCTTTATTGAGATGTTATTATGAAATTAAATTATTGAAATTTAGAGATTGAATATTCCATAGTTTTTGTTCTCAATAAAGAGAAAAATAATTTAGTATGGAGAAGAAGATGTTAGAGTTCTTGTTTTCAAACAAGAAAGAAAAAAGAGAAAGAGATTGAGTACTTTAAAAAATTAGAGAAAAAAAGAAAAGAAAAGAAAAGGAATTTAGATATAGCCATAAACTATCATCGTGTATGAAGAAAATCATATCATAATCGTAAAATAAATTAAAGGAAAAAGCAGAATAAAAAAATAAATAAACACACAAGAATTTAGATGGTTCTCGAATACCATCACATAAGAGATTATAATCAATTACAATCAAGTCTCTGAAATCAAATTCCATAATAGTACAAGTGATTAAGAGACATAATAATTATATATTAATAATATTTCAAATGATAATTTATATTAACCATTGAAATAAAATTTGACTTGAAGTGTAAAATCGTCGGTGTTCTTTATTTAAGAGAAGTGCTACACACTACTCACTCTGTTCCCTTGCACATTTTTCATTTTTTAAGAGGAGTTCTATATGTACTCCCATGTTCACTCCTAAGTACTTATTTCTTGACGTGACAATGAAAATCATTTTTAGGTACTACATGTCATTTTATTTGTTATTTTATCTAATGATAATTTTTACTATCACATTATAAAGTAAGCATTTGAGAGTATGTATAACATTTTTTTAATAGCTTAAAAGACATATGTCACTTGTATAAATAAGTTTTGTAAGAATAAAAATAATGATTTTTACTATCATATAAATTTATTTATTTATTTATATGTTTATTATATTTTTCAAGACTCGTGAGATGCAAAAATAAGAAGAAAGCAAAAATTAATCACGCACGACATTAAGATTTAAGTGGTTTGGCTTAACAAGCATACATCTACAGGCAGAGATGATCAGGAAAAACTCCATTATCAAAATATAAAGTACAAATAACTTGGAGAAAACCACTCAAAACCTAAAGTTTCAATACATCCAAATTTCACTCACATACACAAAGGAGAATAATAACAAAAGAAAATTTTCTTTTTTCTCTAAGTGCTATACTGCACACTAAGCCATGAGAGAACAAGAGTGTGATCTGAAATTCCCCTTTTGCTTTGGTGCTTAAATCACCATGGTTAATTAGCACTCCTTTTATAAGGAGCTCAGTCGGTCAAAAGCAAAAGATTTAGAGTATGTTTGGCAAAAGACCTTAATGATCCGATATTATTCTTTAAAAAATTCAACTTCCTAATTTTCTTGTTTTTTATATCACATCAATCATTTTTTACTTAGTGAATTAATTGTGTAAATATTGGAAAACTTGAAATATGATATGTAACTAATTATGGGTTCTTCATTGATGGTGTGAATGTTAATGTTTCATGGCGATTTAGGATGACTCTTTACTTTAGAATAGAGGTGGCTGAGCAACTTTCAAAAATTGCTCCATCAATTCTGGGGTGGATTGGCCATCCCCAAATATCTAGGTGGTCTGACCACCAACTTGGGGGTGGTCCAATCACCACCCTTGACTATATGTATTTTTAATTTTATTTAATTTATTGTGTTTAACAGGTCACCCTACATTTTCTGTTTGTAGTATCAGTTTCATATGAATGTTACTCAAGAATCGCGATCACAAAACTTATGGTGCAAAAGAATTGGATATTTTTAATTGTATATGATTTCTCTCTGTCCCAACTCCCAATTGATACTTTCGAATTTATACACTATTTTATTTCGATCAATTAACTTTAATTTTAATATTTATCAATTATTGTGTTTTTTCGGTCGAAATAATGTCTCTATGAAACTCATCTATCTAAATCTTTTATCAATGAATTGTAGATAATAACCGATAAACCACCATCATGTACACAAGTGCCTGGGACTGGGAGACATGAATTATACATTAATAATTTTCAAAATCATATGCGTCAGAAAATCCATTAGGATAATTTATATTAACCATTAAAAATACAAATTCCCGAAGGTTGGCAATGTTGACACTACCTATGAATCTAATATTAAATTAAAGATTAAAGGGGTTTGAAGTCACATTTAATTAAAAATGATAGGTTAAAATTAGCATGCTATAATTCTTATCACTAAATGTTTTTTTAACATAACTCTAATTTAATAACCCGATATTTAGAAGTCATTAATTTTTAATGATATGGAAAATGCGATTGAATTTAGTACAAAATTTAAGCCCAATTAAGTTGAAGGGTTGGATTATAATTGAAACACGTATCTTATATTTATATCTGTACGGCAGATCGTGAAAAGATTCACCGTAGCTAGAGATGAGGCCAAAGAGAACCACACACGTGTGTGTATATGTATATATATATATAGAGAGAGAGAGGGAGAGTAGTGTACGTACTAGTCATCACGATGAATGATAAAAAGCCCCTTTGCCATGTGCTTCAGGAGCTGAGAAGCTGTCCCGAAAACAAAAGTAACTTAAAATAAGTAAGCAGCTTTTAGAGGAAAGAAATGTATGTGCTTCTCTTTTCATTCGCTTTAAATATTTTATTTATTTTTTTTTAGAAAGGGAATCCCTAGGAGGTGTTGAAGAAATTTATAATCAAATAGAAAAATAAAATAATATGGAAATTTAAATAAAGAACCATGAATTTTAGCGATGAAGTTTAGGTCGGCCGGCTACGTCATGAGATAAAGCTGATAATTTCTACGTTAAGAACATTGAATGAATTGTTCCTAAAGCGAGAATCTTTGTTATGGGCCTTTCCGCAGTTATACGGCTCAAGTACTGGTGAGGCCAATTCTTTTTGCGTTACCGAGGAGCAGCGGAAGTCACCCAGTCAACCCGGTAGAGGTGGAGATTTTTAATTGTGGCATTTGGATCCCACAGTACGACAAGTATGGGCCTTTCATGGCTTGCCAGGCGGATAACCCGTTAAGGAGGCTGATCAGCCCAGGCCCATGCTGGCCTAGGAGTATCTTTCTCGCGGCTGCAGAGAACAAAATTAGACTAGAAAACACTCGATCATTCTCTTCACCTAAATTGGACCCAAATCTTGATATTGTCAGCATTTTTCCTAGCTAAAAAACCCACGCCGGAAACGGTGAATGAGCACCAAGCTTCTTCGGCCTTGATGTCGACTGGCCCATGGGCCATAGCAAGCAGAGGATTATCGAGAACACCCCTTGCTAGAGCCTGTGACCATGAGTCACTAACAAGCCACACAAAACCCCAATCAGAAGGTAACATGTGGCAAAATTTAAGCATGAGAGGTAAGTCCCTCACTCATTCAATCGATCACATTCACCTTGATGTTGTAAAAAAAAAAAAAAAAAAAAACTCATTTGAGAGCAAAATCTTTTACAGTGTCACATTTAGGAATCAGAGTCGTCTTTCGAAAGTTTTCCTCGAGACGCCTCTAAGTTATTTGTTTAGTTATTTCAAGTATTTTTACAATGCGTGATAAATTATGCGGATTTCAGCACCATCACAAGTTTTACATATCCACATAGAATTTAATCTCGACAAAAAGAAGAAGATTATTTTGATAAAAAATAAATCACTTCTTCAAAAAGTTGGTCATATAACTTGTTTTACCTTTCCGTACAAGGTCACATTGCTCTCCCACCAAGATGGAGCGACACTATACCACCGGGTTTGACAACTAAACTTGTATTTTGTTCCCTGTTTTTGAGGGTGAGAGAGCAAGAACCGTCGATAACAATAAGTTGGGAGAATTTATGCTTTCCTCCGTTCCTCCAGCACCCAAGGGTGTCGCTAATGTTAAAGTATGCTTTGAGATAGATGCCAATGGTATTTTGAATGTTTCTGCGGTGGAGCAGACCACCGGCATAATTTGCAAGATCACCATCAACAATGACAAGACGAGGCTGTCCAAGGACGAGATTGAAAGGATAGTTCAAGATGCAGAGAAATACAAGGTTGAAGACGAAGAGCACAGGAAGAAGGTTAGGGCTAAGGAGGCTTTGGAGAAGTATGCTTACAAAATGAGGAACATGCTCAATGATAAGAAGATTGGTGGCAAGCTTCACGCTGCTAGTAAGAAGACGATTGGTGCTGTTATTAACCAGGTGATTCATTGGTTAGATGGCATCCAGCTTGCGGAGGTAGATGAGTTTAAGAAGAAGTTGAGAGGACTGGAGTTAATCTGCAAGCCCACCATTGAAAAGATATATAGACAACAATGGTTCAACAAGGAAGCACAGGCCCAACAAGACCCGTCTTCTACAAATCTTCCACCTACCTTAATTGATGATGGAGTGATGTTACACCTGAGTGAAAACATCTCAACAGAGTGTCTAAAATGTGGAAGTATGGAAATATCAAAGGGGCTCAGTGGGTGGTCCTATGAATCGACTTGTGGAGAATATTGCTATTATGTGGCATGTGTGAAGGACTCAATTCTTGAGAATGGACAAAATGATTGGGTTGATACAATTAGTAACACAGTGTTGCAGAATATGACTGAGAATGGACAAAATGATGTGGTTGATACAAGTAGCACGGTTTTGCAGAATATGTTTGAGAATATGGTTGAGAATGGACAAAATGATTTGGTTGATTCAATTAGTAACATGGTTCTAGAGGAAGACGTAATACAACAAAGGAGAGGGAGCTCAAGAGGAAAGAAGATTTGCTCGATAGCGGCTGAAACGTGTGTCAACCTCATTCTTTCAGCCACCAATTTGGATCCAATTTCTGCGGTTAGTGATGCTGTTGAAGCGTTCACTTCAACATGATTTATTTTACGACGGGATGGAAAGTTTGAGTTATGTGTTTGTATCTGTGTGTGTGTTTAATTGAGAGATTTACACTTTACTGTTACGGGTCTATGACCCGGTAATAGTATATTAGAATTATTATTAAATAAGGTAATTATGTATTATTATTCTTATTAGGAAAATATGAAACTTGCTCATAAAGCAATATTTCTAGTAGAAAATATGGGATTTGTCTCCCATTAGAATTATATTTTCTATTTATATGTATTTCTATTTTTGTTATGTGATAATCTATATAAACCTAAGAGTAATCAATAAAATATATGAGAAGTTAATATTCAACTTTATTAGTTGTTTTAAGAGGTTTAGGATTCCTCGTACTACCCTAAAACTATGAGGCCCAGGATTCTTCGAATTATCCTACCACAAATCTATCGTTCTTATTAATTATTCATCCCTTGTTACGGTGGCCCATAACACTTTACATATATTATTATTTTTTCGCAGTTGTTCTTGGTGTATTGCTTTGTCTAACAGGCATAAAATATGTAGAGCACTTTTTTTTTTGTAATTGAACAGGAAAAAAGAGATTACAAGAAGGATCTTTACCACTCTTGATATAATGAAAGAGAGAATTGGAGATCATGTGAAAATTATTTCACATGTGTATTTAGAGGAACGAATGTCAAGGAATTTTGCCTATCATTCATGAAAATTGAAAACTCATTGAGATTGTGAATATTATCAACAAATGAATGAATTTGAATTCTCAACCAGATTTCAACTGCTCAATTTTAACTAACTAAATAGTGTATGATTGGTCCACTATTTGCTTATTGCGGGAAGCCAAGTACGTTGTTGCTAGGATCGGAGTATATTTGCAACAGACAGATTGTAGTTGAGATAATTTCGCAGGTTGAATAAATATATGCATGAAGACGTGTAGTACTGTTAGAACAATTTTCGAGATGGGTGACTCAGCAATTCAAGAGATGCAATCTGCAAAATGAAAGTATGATAAGACTTAAGAGCTTGTCGAATGTGCCGGAAAATAGTTCAAATGCTTAAGTAGTCAATGTTTTTCACAGAGAAAACAAATTAGTGAATTCTTTTGAGAGTAATTATAACCACATATTCGGTAGGAACTTCCCTTTTACAGGCATTAATTAACGGTTATAATCAAGTATGGATCCTGAATTCTCGGCCCCTACATTCCCAAGGAGTCCAATGCAAATAATTAATGTTGAAATTGTGGATAGTGGGATCATGGATTGTGGCAAATCGTGGGATCGTGGATCCTGTTGAAGCCAACCTCGGCCACCTTCATACAGAACGTGGTTTGGCACTCTTAGCTCGGCCACGTTTACTTAGCA
>NC_081547.1:27377870-27414638 GCF_901000735.1 Corylus avellana
AAAAAATATAAAATGAAAAAAAAAATAATAACAGCAAGCATATTTATAATTGGAATGAAAGACAATTTGGCACAAGAACCGCAAGAACCGCATAGGAAAAATCTACCAGAATTTATATGACCAATTTTCTCAAGAAGTGGTTTATTTTTTATCAATATCGTCTACTTTTTCGGTCAATATCAAATTTGATGGTGATGTGAAATACATGGAAAAGTTAGCAATACTAGCAGATGATTGGTCGTAAGTTTATTATATTTGTTATTAATTATTTTTATAACAAAAGAACCGTAAAGGATAAAGTCATTTTAATATTTCTTAAGAGATCGCTTCCAATGATTTTCATGAATCATTTTCAGCTCTTGACTGGGTTTTGAATTAAAAATGGACTTCTAGATTTATAACCAATCGCCTTTCAACTCTAAACTCTTCATGTTTTTCCTTTTTCAAGAAAAACACTGTATCTTAATTGAGTTATGAAAAACCCTCATTAATCTAGTCTAAATTTATGTTTGTTTAATAATATTTACATATTGCCTTTAACCTGAGATTTCTAATTTCGTCAATTAAAATCTACTGCAATATGTTCCTTTCTTCCAACTTGAACACGTACACGGCACCGAGCATAGACAAATAAGGCCTAGTTTTTCTTTTTCTTTTCCTTTTTACTGTAGTTTTACATAGAAAAATGAAAGAGAAGGAATGAAAGAAAAGGAAAAAAGGATAGTGATAATAGATTACCAAAGACAGAGTTAGCGGGGTTCCTGGCGACCTGGTTCTTGGCTGCATCACCGACCAAGAGCTCTTTGTCGGTAAAGGCAACATAAGACGGCGTCGTCCTGTTTCCCTGATCGTTGACTATGATCTCTACTCGATCATGCTGCCACACTGCTACGCACGAGTACGTCGTCCCCAGATCAATCCCTATCACTGGCCACTCTCCTTTGCCGGCCATTCTCGACTCGGGAAGATAACGGAAATGAATAGGCGAAGGAAGACTCTTGAGTGAAACGGCAGTGAAAGGTTCAAATTGATTAAATACAAAGATTATAATTTGCAAATGCTTTTCTTCCGATTTATAAGACTGAGAAAGAAAAAAAAAATTAATCTCTTCATTTAAATCAACTGTCCCCGATGGAGGGAGGGAGGCCAAAAGTTAATTGTTTTTGGTTTGTTAACTTTTTTTTCCATAAACAATACGGTTTGGGATTTTGGCCTTTCGTATTTTGGAGTCCTTTACAATTCTCAGGAAGTGTAGGAAGCCTAATCGAGGGGTCACTATCTCACAAATCAACATTTACTATGCAATTGGGCTGCGTAGAACATTTGAACCCCCAACTTTTGCAATTTCTCTGGGTCTTAGTAATTGTAGTATGAAAGTTTTGTTTGGGTTTACGATTTCAAAACTCACAACTACAAAGAAAGTAATTTTTTTTTTTTTTTTTGTTAAAAAAATGTGACTTAAAAATGAGATGTTTAGTAAAACAATTAAACGTTTTGTAAAATTGTAATTTGGCGTTTAAAAATTGGTGTTAAGATTTGGATTTTGTATTCATCATTGATCATGTAAATTAATGTATACATATAGAAACAAGTAAAATCTCAACACCAAGTGAGGGTTTTTCTTTTTTTATTTCAAATGAGTAATTATTTCTACAAATTTGCCTTTAAAACAGGAAATAAAACATTTTATCTAAAGATTCGTTGTATATGACAATTCAACCATTAAAGTAAGGAAAAACAAAAGTCAAATTCAAATGGGTGCTCTCAATTTCACTGGGGTTTTACACAATTCTTGACTTTTCTAATACGTACTTTAATCAGTTACCAAAAAGTTTTATGAGATTAAAATAAGTGTTCTTCTATTTCAAGTTTTCAACAATTGAAAAACAGTACTTCGAAAATTAAATACATATGTCTAGCTAGGCACTTGTGTGCTATACATGATCATTGGTAATTTGTTATTAGTTATCTATATATAATTCTTAGATAAAAAAAATTATATTTAGATTATTGATGAGTTTCGTGGAGACATTATTTCGATTGAAATTCTCGATAAATTATAATCATTGAAATCAAAGTTAATTGAATAGAGAGAACATCCAATCCATGTATCATAAGTTTTGACAACAACCGATCGATTCAACAGAAATATTACCAAATTAAAGACAAATTTAAAACACTTGAAAAGTTGTGGGAGTACCATTCAAGTGTGACTATATATTACCACAAATAGAATTTGATTGCATGACTTCAACATTACGGTTGTTGTTTTAAATCGCTATGAAACATTCAAGATAGCATTGGCATTAATGGGTGGTGATAATTAAAGTGCAGATATTATTTCTTCCTAGTTCTCCTAATCTTCTTCTTTCCCTGCTCGTCATCTTTACCTTCATATTTCTCTACGTCCTGGACAATCCTAGGAATCTCTTTTGTGGATACCGGAGCCTTGTAATTTGTAATTGTGGTATGGCAACTTACACCAGTAGTCTTATCCACGGCAGAAACATTCAAGATACCATTGGCATCAATCTCAAAGCATACTTTCAACTTAGCGACACCCTTGGGCGCTGCAGGAATGGGGGAAAGCCTAAATTCTCCCAACCAGTTGTTATCTACAACTCTTGCTCTCTCACCCTCATAAACCGAGAACAAAACAACAGTTTGGTTGTCACTGAAAGTGGTGTAGTTCCCCTCCATCTTGGTGGGAATGGCAGTATTCCTCGGAATCACAACGGACATGTCCCCTATACCACTCAACACCCCAAGTGACAGTGGGGTGACATCCAAGAGCACAATGTGTTGAACTTTTTCATTACCCATACCAACCATGTTTGCAGCTTGAATAGCTGCTCCATAAGCCACAGCTTCATCTGGGTTAATACTCTTGTTAAGCTGCTTTCCATCAAACAAGTCCTGCAATAGCTGTTGCACCTTGGGAATTCTAGAAGAACCACCTGTAAGAACGACATCATCTACTCTTGTCTTGTCCATCTTAGCATCACTCAAACACTTCTCCACAAGCTCAATAGACTTCTTCAACAAGTCCATACTGAGTTCCGCAAATTTGGCACGGGTAATACTTGAGTAGAAATCAATGCCATTATACAAAGAATCAACTTCAATCATAGTCTCAGTTGCAGAAGAAAGAATCCTCTTTGCTCTTTCACAAGCTGTCCTCAACCTCCTCAAAGCTCTAGCATTTACACTAATGTCCTCATTGTGTTGCCTCTTAAATATTTCAACAAAGTACTTTAACATTCTATTGTCAAAGTCCTCACCTCCGAGGTGAGTATCTCCAGCAACAGCCTTTACTTCAAAAATACCATCGTCAATGGTAAGTAGTGATACATCTGTAGTACCACCACCCAAATCAAAGATCAACACATTTCTCTTACCAATGCTCACCTTGTCAAGACCGTAACCAATGGCTGCGGCCGTTGGTTCATTGATTATCCGCATAACATTGAGTCCTGCAATGCCTCCAGCATCTTTTGTGGCCTTACGCTGTAAATCATTGAAGTAGGCTGGGACAGTGACTACAGCATGCTTCACAGTTGTGCCAAGGTAGGCCTCCGCAATCTCACGCATCTTTTTGAGGACCATAGATGAGATTTCTTCTGCAGCAAAATGTTTCTTTTCACCCTTATAAGTGACCACAATCATAGGCTTGTCGGCATGACCTTCAATGATCTTGAATGGCCAAAACTTGATATCATTTTGAACTAAGGAATCACTAAATCTCCTACCAATCAACCACTTTGCATCTACAAAATAAATAAGAAAAGAAATGATAAAAGGATTCAACAAGATTAAACTAGAAGAAACAAGCAATCTCAATATTGACGATGAGCTTTTATATTGGCATGCCTCATTTTTATTTTTTTACTAATAAATTGTTATGGTGGGCATAAGACAATACTTAGGGTTTGAAAAGGAGTTTTTGCCGTTAGTAGGTTCAATTTACCTCTAACAATTATAAAGAAAACAAATAACAACCGGCATATTAATAATTGGAATGAAAGGCAATTTGGCACAAGATCAACGTGGTAACCTAATATGAAAAAACTAAAACAATTTATATGACCAATTTTCTCAAGAAGTGATTTATTTGTCATGATCATCTACTTTTTGGGTTAAGATCAAATTTGATGGTGATGTGAAGTTCATGGAAAAGTAACCAATACTAGATAGCATATGTCTGGTTGTTAGTTTATTTTATTTGTAATTAAATGTTAACACCAATCATATGACACATTAACTGATTTTGTCATGCAACACCCCCACTCTATCGTACACGACCTTTGACTGTGCTTGCATATAGCAGCCTAAGTAATAACTCATTATGCTGCTTTCCAATTCTCGTCGTATATATGGATATGTTTATTGGCATTCTATAGACACGCATATATTAGATTTAACTAATTTGTTAATATTTTTTAAGTGATTGGTGTTAATGTGACACATTAACAAATTCTATCAATTTTTCTAATGGCATGAACATATTTGTGCTTTTTGCTTACCACAGTGAGTGTTTAATCACTTTTTAAAACTTAGATAATGATTTGTCAAAACCTCAAATCACAAGGACTAATTTTAAATGTATCTCTTATTTTATAGCAAAACAATCATAAAAGAGAAAGTCATTCTAATATTTCTTACCCATCCCTTCAAATGATTTTTATGAATCATTTTTAACTCTTGACTGAGTTTTGATTTAGAAATGAACATCTAGATTTATAACCAATCACTTTTCAACTCTACATTTTTTTTTTTTAAAGTCTTCTTTGGCTTTTTTCTATAGACAAAAGCTTCAAGGCAATCCCAAATAAGCTGTTGAACATGTTTAAGGGTGCATTTGGAATTGCTATTTTGCAAGAATAATTTACGTTTTTAAAAGATATCACAGGCGTTTGGCATTGTGATTTAAAAAACACTTAATTTGAAATAGGAAAAAAATCTGCGATTTCTATAAGCAGGCTATAGTGTGCTTATTTGAAAAAACATGAATTTAAACCAAAATTACGATTTTTGCAGGACAAATATTTGATAAAAAAAAAAAAAAAAAAATTAACATATTTTACCAAACGCCTTTGTGATTTCAAAAACGTAATTTTTAAAAATGTAATTTTTAAAATCAAACTTATTAAAACCGCAATCTCAAACGGATCCTAAGATTGTATTAAAAAGCTTAAACTATTTTTCATACATAAAAAATTATGTCAAACAAAAATGGAGAAGTTTGGTAAAAAACTTAAAAAAAACTACATTTTGAAAATTTTTATTTAAAAAAAACAAAAACAAAAACAAAATGTCCAAACAAACTTTTTCTATAGACAAAAATTCTATTTCTCAACGCAATTGTTATATCGGCGCCATTGACAATAATTTATAAAACCTAGGTTTTTTCTTTTGTTGCTGCACTTTCACATAATAATAATAATAATAATAATAATATATATATATATTATTTTTTTAAAAAAAAAAAAGGTGTGAGATTACCAAAGACAGAGTTAGCGGGGTTCCTGGCGACCTGATTCTGTGCCGCGTCACCGACTAAGCACTCTTTGTCGGTGAAGGCAACATAAGACGGCGTCGTCCTGTTGCCCTGATCGTTGACTATGATCTCTACTCGATCATGCTGCCAAACTGCCACGCACGAGTACGTCGTCCCCAAATCAATCCCTATTGCTGGCCACTCTCCTTCGCCGGCCATTCTCGACGTCGGGAAGATAATGGAAATGAATAGATGAAGGAAGAGACTTGAGTGAAACGGCGGTGAAAGGTTCAAATTGGAATCAGTCGGTTGCTATCAAATACAAATAAGGATACCTAGGAATGAAATAGCTGATCGATCTGAACCGTTGAATTCAAAATGAACGATCAAATAATCACGTTATCTGGAGAAAAGAAAAAGAGTCCGGTACGTCATCTATGGAAAAGAAAAAATTGCCGCTTGAATTTGATTAGAAAAATAATCTGCCACGAAGAGTCAGCCAACCAACAAGGAAACAATACTGAAATGGAAACTCAAGATACACAAGGCAAACGGCTAGCATCTCTCAAAGGAAACCAAATCAACGTTAATGGTTCTCAAGAGGTAACTCAACATTAATGGTCGCTAGTTCGAATTTCCCTCCTCCTCTTGTGCAGACATGTCAAAAAAAAAAAAATTAATGACTAGAATTGTTCAACAAAATAATTAAGGAAATCAAGAATAAATCCCATGATCTCTAATTTTATTTCCCTTTGCAAACACTGTTATAAAATTATTTGGATGGTTCAAAAATTCATGTTGATACTAAATAATGTTAATATAAACAATTAACAATAAGATAAATAAAATGCAATAAATTAAAAAATAGAGCAAGAAAAAATCTCGCAAAATTATAGAATAACACAAGAGTGTTGTCCTTAAAGCTTGATTTTGTGCCTCTCGGAGCCTTGAACTTGGTGCGATCTAATCTCTTGATAAAAACTCTCACAGGATTAGACTATATCTTCTACGTTCATTAAGGATACACTTCCAAATAACGAAGGTCAAATAAATAACTCTTTGATTGAATTGGAAGAACATGAAAAAATGAGTAACATATAATTCTATCTCTCTCTTGGTAAAAAATGAAAAATTTTGGAGCATAAAATGAAAATTCACTAAAGAGTATAACACTTTCTTATAAAGATGTGGTGGGATGTTTTTTTTCTTTTAAAGCTCATTATCATGTAATCTATGTATTAAAAACAAACGGTTAACGTGTTTATATGCGTTGAAAACAAATAGTTTTAACTTCTCTAGTTTTGTTATTATTTTATACCTCGATATGATTCGACACTCAATGGTATGAACAAAGTCTCTGGTCTTGTGGTTCTCACTTTCAATAAAATAAATAAATTAATTAATTAAATTATTAAAAAAAAAAAAAAAAAACCCAAAAATAACACTATTGGGGCAACTAATTAACGGGGCTCCAGAAGCTGCTATGGTACTGCATGCCAGATATGCTAGACACAGTGCCGCAACGAGAACGACTTTAAGTGCCATTGCATGAGTGAGAGCCAACATCGGCAGATGCAAATCTTCGGCTAGAACCCCATGCACATCATTGAGGGATACCCTGAAGAGGGTTAGAGGGGGTTGTTTAGTCAACCCAAGATTCGTTTGCTTAGCGCAAGGCGTTTTAAGCCACTTTTTAAATTCTTCCCTGACTTCGACAATATTGTTAATTTCATCAAATATCATCTTGTTTTTAGATGGTGTTTTTTTTTTTTTTGGTTGAAAAAAAATATTATGATATGATGTAAATGTGAAAATAATTTTTGTTTGTTAATGTTTTCTGCCTTTTTTTTTTTTTTTTTTTTTTTATGGCGAAAAAGTAAGACGCTCCAAAACTTTTTAGATATTGGTGTAATTAATTTCGAGCTCAATTGATCTTCCCACTTTCTATTCGAAAGGTTTTGACGTGACAGATCGTAAGTAGTAAACAAAAAAAAGGGAATTGCATTTTTTTAATTTAAAAACCATTGCCACATCAATTTGAAAATTTTTCTGAGTTCATTTGTTTGACTTTCTAGCACTTCCCTTAATAATACAAAAGAGTTTGTTTCAGAAAATTTATTAAGTTGTTCTGATTTTAAATAAAAAATTAATTTGATCTCCAAGACAATTAAGTCGCAATTAATAGTAATTGACTCGATGAACATGTTTTCTCACATAGTAGGCAAGGATTGCATGCATGGTTAGATTTGGCAAATTAACATTCGCACCATCAATGAACATACTTTCCCTGCTATCAGGTGGAAACTCCGAACAAACTTAAAGAAGTTGTTCTGAATAGCCATGAAACATTAACATTCGCAACATCAATGACAGAACCATAAATGACACATCACATTAATTTCAAATTTTCCAACTCCTAACGAACAAAAGCGACATCAAAATACACTGGCAACAAAAATACTCAAAATAAGTCTAGATATATTTGCAATGATAAGATCCTATGACGGACACTAGTGTCCTGATTGTAATTATCCAGATAATTGTCACTTTCTTTTATGAAGGGAGATGCTCAATTGGTCATTGTTGTCGACATACCTTTGCAAAGATGGGATTCCAGATTAACTGGAGTCCAACTAGCTTGTCCTCAAACTCATCCGCCTCCGTATGATGGATACCATCTAAGGTATCCAACCAATGTATCACGTGCTTAATGGCAGCTTCAATCTTCTTCCTACCAGTAGCGTCAATCTTGTCACCAATCTCCTTATCATTGATAGTGTTCCTTATTTTGTAAACATAGTTCGCCAAAGCATACATGGCTTTACACTTCTTCCTATGCTCATCATCTTCGACCTTGTATTTCTCGGCGTCCTGAACCATCCTATTAATCTCTTCCTGGGACAGTCTCGTCTTGTCATTGGTGATGGTAATCTTGTTACTTACACCAGTGGTATGCTCCACAGCTGAAACATTCAAGATACCATTTGCATCAACCTCAAAGCATACTTTCATCTTAGTGACACCCCGGCCTTGGGCGCTGCAGGAATGGGGTAAAGCACAAATTTTCCCAACAAGTTGTTATCCACTACTCTTCTCTCACCTTCATAAATTGAGAACGGAACAGAGGTTTAGTTGTAACAAGAAGTAGCGAAGGAGTTTCGTTCCATCTTGGTGAGAATGGCGGTATTCCTCGGAATCACAACGGACATCAACCCTCCAAAACTCTCCACTCCAAGGGACATAGGGGTGCATCCGAGAGCACAATTTGTTGAACTTTCTCATTACCCATACCAGCCATGTTTGCAGCTTGAACAGCGGCTCCATAAGCCACAGCTTCATCTGGGTTAATGCTCTTGTTATACTGCTTTCCATCAAACAAGTCTTGCAATAGTTGCTGCACCTTGGGAATTCTAGAAGAACCACCAGTAAGAACGACATCATCTACTCTTGTCTTGTCCATCTTAGCATCACTCAGACACTTCTCCACAAGCTCAATAGACTTTCTCAACAAGTCCATATTGAGTTCCTCAAATTTGGCACGGGTAATACTTGAGTAGAAATCAATGCCATTATACAAAGAATCAACTTCAATCATAGTCTCAGTTGCAGAAGAAAGAATCCTCTTTGCTCTCTCACAAGCAGTTCTCAACCTCCTCAAAGCTCTGGCATTTACACTAATGTCCTCGTTGTGTTGCCCCTTAAATATTTCAACAAAGTGCTTTAACATTCTGTTGTCAAAGTCCTCACCTCCGAGGTGAGTGTCTCCAACAACAGCTTTTACTTCAAAAGTACCATCGTCAATGGTAAGTAGTGATACATCTGCAGTACTACTACCCAAATCAAAGATCAACACATTTCTCTTACCAATGCCCACCTTGTCAAGACCGTAACCAATGGTTGCGGCCGTTAGTTCATTGATTATCCGCATGACATTGAGTCCTACAATGCCTCCAGCATCCTTAATTTGTGGCCTTACGCTGTAAATCATTGAAGTAGGCTGGGACAGTGACTACAACATTCTTCACAATTGAGCCAAGGTAGGCCTCCACAATCTCACGCATCTTTTTGAGGACTATAGATGAGATTTCTTTTGCAGCAAAATGTTTCTCTTCACCCTTATAAGTGACCACAATCATAGGCTTGCCGGCATGACCTTCAATGACTTTGAATGACCAAAACTTGATATTATTCTGAACTAAGGAATCATTAAATCTCCTACCAATCAACTGCTTTGCATCTACAAAATAAATAAGAAAAGAAATGATAAAAGGATTCAACAAGACTAAAGTAGAAGAAGGAATGAATCTCAATATTGATAATGAACTTTTATATTGGCATGCCTTATTTTTAGTTTTTTACTAATAAATTGTTGTTGTGGGCATAAGACAATATTTAGGGTTTGAAAAGGAGTTTTTGCAGTTAGTAGGTTCAATTTACCTCTAACAAATATAAAGAAAACAAATAACAACCGGCATATTAATAATTGGAATGAAAGGCAATTTGGCACAAGATCAACGTGGTAACCTAATAGGAAAAAACTAAAACAACTTATATGACCAATTTTCTCAAGTGATTTATCTGTCATGATCATCTACTTTTTGGGTTAAGATCAAATTTGATGGTGATGTGAAATACATGGAAAAGTTACCAATACTAGCTAGCATATGTCTGGTTGTTAGTTTATTTTATTAATAATTAAATATTAACACCAATCATATAGTGTGACACATTAACTAATTTTGTCATGCAATGCCCCCACTTTGTTGTACATGACCTTTGACTGCGCTTGCATATAGCAGCCTAGCTAAGTGATAATTCATTACGCTGCTTTCCAATTCTCGTCGTATGGATATGTTTATAGGCATTCTATAGACACATATATATTATATTTAATTAATTTGTTAATATTTTTTAAGTGATTGGTGTTGATATGACAAATTAACAAATTCTATCAACTTTTCTAATGGCATAAACATATTTGTGCTTTATGCTTACCCCATTGAGTGTTTAATCAATTTTTAAAACTTAAGTAACGATTTGTCAAAACCTAAAATCACAAGGACTAATTTTAAATTTATCCTTTATTTTATAACTAAACAATCATAAAAGAGAAAGCCATTCTAATATTTCTTACCCATCCCTTCAAATGATTTTTATGAATCATTTTTAACTCTTGACTTGAGTTTTGAATTAGAAATGAACATCTAGATATATTTATAACCAATCACTTTTCAATTCTACATATCTTCTTCTTCTTTTTTTCCCTGTAAAGCTATTTTTGGCTTTTTCTATAGACAAAAGCTTAAGGCAATCCCAAATAAGCTGTTGAACATATTAAAAAGCTTAAATTATTTTTCATACATAAAAAATTGTGTCAAAGAAAAATAAAGAAGTTTGGTAAAAAAAAAAAACTTTAAAAACTACATTTTGACTTTTTTATTATATAAAATAAAAAATAAAAAAATAAAAAAGAGAGAAAAACCCCAAAATGCCCACCTAGAAAAAGAGTCTGCTACGGTGCTACCTCGTTGAAGTTTGAACGTCTAGAAAGAAAATCTCTCCGCTTGAATTTGATTAGAAAAATAATCTGCCACGTCATCTACAGTTTTGGATGGTTTGTACAAATTCCATGGGCCGTTGTCTCACTTTCATTCGCTAAAGCCCAACTCTAACATTATTGGGCCCAACGGCTCGACAACTTCCATTCTTATTTGGATCGTTGAGCGCTACTCCGAGGAGATTGACATTGTGATGGAGAGTTTGAGAGAGAAGGTGATGTGTCTGATGAAATTCCAAGTGGGGTTTTAGAAGACAATGAGACAGATTTAGAGTGGCTGAATTGAAATGGCGTTTCTTGGAAGGAAAGCTATCTGGTGGCGTTTCCCTTCTTTTCCTACAATTCTCTCTCAAAAAAAGAACAACAGAACATACACCACAAAACTGCATAATCCAACATTTCCTATAGGGCCTGTACTCCTCGATCTCTGCATTCCGATGGTATACAACACCAGTTTAAATTTCTTGAATGTTGCCGGTTTATTCTTTGTAATAATATTAATAGCCCCATTCTTGATCATTTGGTCTCCTTAACATACCAACAGTCATCAGCATGAATAAATGGTTAGAATTGTGTTGTACTAAATGCTGAATGTGAGTTCCATCACTGGCTTGGTTAAGTACTTTAACAAATTCACATTGAGACAGAGCTCTCTGTTATCTAAGTATATAGAGCACATTTTATTTCCATCACTCTTTTTTTTTTTTTTTTCTTTTTTTTTTTAAAGGATATGAATAATAAGGCTGAACCTTTTTTTTTTAAGTTCTCATTTCAGGAGCAGACCCCTATGGTCGTGAGCTCTAATTATACTGGTCTGAGGTATGGCACCCGACATATTTTCTCCTTCATTGTTATTACTTTTTTTTTTTTTTTTTAGTAGAGCTTGAAATAAGATCTCTTATTTTTACTTTATGTTTTCATTGAGTTTGGAACTGGTGCAGCTAAGGGTTGATATATTTTCTGTTAATGATATCCAAAAAAGAAAAAAATTACATATTGCAGCCTGGGGTTCATAGCTTTGTCGAAATGTAATGTGAGAACCTTATGAGAAATAACTTTCAATCATAATTGAGCTAAACATGCAGCCATCTATATACAGGAATCATGAATAACAATCTAATGCAACCAAGTTGATAAACTCTCAAGTCATGGAGAAAGCCAAAATCCAACTTCAGAAACTTGATTGCTAAGCCACAAAACTAATCTATCCAACAGTAACAGTAATACATATGAAAACAAACGCTAGGATAAGAAGAAAAACAAAGGCGTTATCTGAGGGGTAACACGCTCGGCCAAGGACCATGCCTAAGAAGAAAGATTGACTCAAGGGTGAGAGGGAAGAGTAAATGATCTCATCAGTCATGAAAACACAGTGTAGGCTTCCCCAGCCTGTAGGAGACTGCAACAAACCAATTTTATTGGCTATTGAGAAACTTCCAAAGAGCCACAAATTGCAGTGACAGCAGAAAAGGTTGATGGATTAGGTATAATCAGCAAGAAGAATCAGTTATGGAACAGGAGTGGGAAGAATAAAAAAGTAGAAGGCAAAGAGGGTTACAACATTAAAGGAGAAGAATACCAACTAAGCAAAAATTAACTAGAGGTAGGATAGTATATATATGTGTCCACAAAAACATTACAGTCAATGAAATTTTCCTAAACCCCAAACAACCCCATTAATTAAAAACAGAAGGTACAAATAACATTACAATCAATGAAATTTTCCTAAAGCCCAAGCAACATCAAACAACCCCATTAAACACAGAAGAAACAAATCCTTTCTAATATCTCGAGCACTAGCTGTGGTACCCTGAGGATCACTTAGACACCAGTTCCACTAGGAGGCCAGCCAAAGTTAAGGTGGGATCCCCTAAAAGAATGGTTACAATGGTCCTAAGGAATATCTTCACAATCCGCAAATACTTGCTACCTTTTCCACTACTTCCACTTGAATTACGTTGAAGTGGTAGCTCCAAGTTCTCCAATGCCAAACATTTATTATCATCTTTAGGCCTATTGTTCCAGCTCTCAAGGACCATTTCCATTGCGCAATACACATGAAAATGGTAATTCTCACTCTTTGACACATAAGACCAGCCTGGGATACCCTTGGCACTATTTGGAAGCTTCTTCTTCTTGCACCATATGCATTTCTTTGACGCCTTATCGCTAAGACGGAATTTCTCACCATCAACGTAAATTTTATTTTTGAGGTTGCGACAACATGGATGTAAATCCCAGCCCTTTGCTTCACAGTGGTAAACAAAGCCATTTATAGCCTTTCCACATGCATCACAATACCTTCTGCAGTTGTCACAGTTTCTCATACAGCATTTTCCTGGTGGTTGATTGTAGAATTTGAAGGTGGATTCCTTGAAGAACTCATGGTCAGTTTTGGGGGAGGTGAACGTGCATTCCTCATGGAGATCATAGTCGCAAAGCTCACATCTATATCTTGATCCATAACCATGCTCCTTGCATCCATCACACTTGTATGGCTTTTGATAATTTTTTAGCTCAAGCTCATGCTCATGCTCCAGGTGTTTGATGTGTGTTTTCTTTATAATTGTTGTGCCGATGACTTCTTGAGACATTGTGAGTAAATCGATCCTGCATGTAAGAAAAATTGCTCATCATTTCATCTTGGGTCTTACTTTGCACAACTGTATCATTAAGGAAAAGTAGTGTTGCATTGCTAGAGCAATGTAAGTTGCATCTTTTGAGCTTGTGATTGCTCTGGAACTGGAAGCATTAAAAAGCACTCTAGCAATAACACTCCTTGGATACAATGATGATCCGTACATAATCATATGCAGCTTAATTTGATAAATGAACAACAAATTTAATTTCACTAGAGCAGCAAAAGAAAGAAATGCAAAACATTTAAGGTTACCCTGATTGTGTAGCCTGTCGATGAGGAAATTGATGTCAATATGTGTGCTGAACTTGCTTGATTGCAGAAGGCAGATTTATGAAAGAATGGCAAAATAGAAGATGGAAGCAATCTGACAATACAGGAGTGTGTTTGGATGTCTTTTTATAGGGCGTAAAAGATGTGGGAACTTTAATTTGAGGTTCACTTAGATTAGCTGGGGTACCGAAGCTTCATGGAATGTCCTACGCGGTTAATTTGTCCCTGGTCTTTCAAAATCAGCATTGACTTGTGTCAACTGTCGGGGCTGGGGAGGTTGGGGCTGTTAATTATCTTCTGCATTCCAACAACCATATACTCCTGGAATACCGAAAACGGATCTTGGTCGGTTTCCTGTGCACCTTTCCGTGTCCTTTCCGTGTATTGGTTTGGAAACAACTAACAAGATTCATCTGGAAGTTGTATGGATATCTCAAGAGTCAGAGTTTCTTCTTTGAATGCAAAGTCTAAACATAGGACAGGAGGTCATTTCCTGGCTTTACTTGGGCTTCAAGATGGAGAAAGAGATCAGGGACCGGGAGGATTGTGGCCCCACTATATGTGGAAAAATGTTATGGACAGGGAAGTTTCCCTGTCTGTACTCACTGCATTACATCTGGTTTGCTCATCGTTCTTCAATGATATAAAGCAATCGGTCAATATTTTATTGACTAAAGATTTGGGTGAACCGGAAGGAGGAGAGAAAAGAGTGAAAGAGTAAATTTGGTTTGCTTATAGTGAATTGATTTAACACTCTTCACCAACGACAAGGTGTTATCCGAATTGGGTGCTGTCAATTATAATATAGCTTTTCTTATAAATGTGACAATTATGATTGGTAAAATTTATATTCAAACAGGACATAAATTTCTTATAAATTTAGTTTTAGAAAAAAAAATTCAATTTAGTCCTTTAAAAGTGACGTGTGTTTCTTGTCATATGAGAAGTACATGTTTTTTTAATAGTATGTTATTCTCATATGCTTTTTTTTAATAGCATTAATAAAAATGTATGTGCTTCTTACAGGCTTAAAGACACATGACACTTTTAGAGATTGAATTTGAAGGATTCTTACAACTGAGTTAATTTGTAGGAAACTTATATTCAAACAAAAAAATTGACTTGTCAATTTAATTAGGTAATGGCCAACTTGTCAACTATACAGTTTTTTTTTTTTTAAAAAAAAAAATATTTTGTCACTTATGAACGGTCACATTAGATTATAAGAAAATTGTAACAAAAGTTATAGCAACCCAACTATTTTTAATCCTAAATAACTCATCATGCTCTTTTGCATTTCACTTGAAACAAAGAGTAGCCATTTTACGGTTACGATTTAATATTATTGTATTTAAAGGTGTAAATAATGACATATTGTAAATATGTTATCATGTCATTCAAAATATTTAAATGATGTACCATCATTTATTTAGTTAGATAAAATAACATTAAGGTTTGACCATAAAAAAAAAAAAAACTCATCCATTTCACTTCAAATTGAGAGGATCTTGTACTATTAACTAGACTTTAAATTTGTTCCCAAGAGGTAACTCAATCGGTTAGGGACCAAACCTTTTAAAGCAAAGATCACTAATTAGTCTAATTCGAATCCCTCATCCCCTCTTGTGTCATTAAAAAAAAAAAAAAAAAAAAAAAAAAACTAGGCTTTAAATTTTAAAATTGATTAGGAGAGATGGGTGGTTAGTGAGCCACTAGTGTGCTTTATTAAGAGAGATGGGTGATTAGTGGGTAGCACCACAAAATTTAATGAATGGGATGCTCGTAATTATCTGTAATTACTATAAATTTTATTTTATTTTATTTTATCTGGCCATGTTAATATAGGCAGGTGACAATTAGCCTTTTAATTAATTTTTAATTAAAAAAAAATTAATGACTGATTTTCAATCTTTTAACACATTAATCAAATTTAGGATAAACTTCGAAGGGCAATCTTTATGTCAATGTCAAATCAAGAATTTAAGTTGGAAAAACGATTAGTTTAAAGGTTGATGACATGTTATACCAAACCAGTGAAGAGGACTGGACAGTCTGGACAGTTGGGGCTAGGCGTGATTAATCGCTCAGCCATCAAGTTTGGCGTCGGAATGTGGGCTAGCAATGTAGTTGGCAATGCAACCAATTAATAACCAAAACAACAAATAAAAATAATTCAATAAGGAAAAAATAAATTATCTCCAAAATGTTGGACAAAGTATTCCTCTAAATTGGGTTGAAAATTTTTTTTTCAATCTAGTTTATAAAAGTGATATATGTTCCTTAAACATGTGAAAAATACATTTTTTTTAATAGCAAGAATAAAGTTGAAATAAATTTTATTAAAACTCCATGTGCATCTCACATATTATTTAAAAAAATAAACACATATCACTTTTATAAATTAAATTGAAAGAAATTCATCTAACCCAATTTAGAAGAAATATATATAAATATATCATTTCTTGAAGCAATGGTTTATAAATTTTGAATTTCGATGTCAAATGATTAATCAATTTAAAAACTATTTCCATTCAGTTTATTTAAATTAAAATGCATTGTTTACTCAAATGTGAAAAACCATGGTAAATAAATGCATAAATTTTATGATTTTCTTTCTTCCTTCGGGGTAGGGACTCTCCAGGTCGGTACTATCACTACCTATAATTTAATTTTTTTTAAAGAAAATATAAAAAAATAATAATGTTAATATATATTAAAAAAAGTTGCATATCCCTCTCATTTTAGAAGAATATGTAGTTTTTATTGAAATACTATCATTAAAAATAAGTTTTTACTAAATAAAAGAATGATTATTTCATATAAATAGATATTTTATTTTGCAAACCAAAAGTTCCTTTAGTATTTCTTAAACTAAAAGTGCTATAATAGTCTAGCATCACTTTTACTTAGGGGTGTCAAAAATTATCGGAAAACCGAGAAATCGAAAATTGGAAAACTGGGTCTCCAGTTCCTGTTTGAAAAATTCAAAAACCGGGTACCCCGGTTCCTGTACCTGGGTTTATATTTTATTTAATAATATATATATATATATATATGATAAGTTGAAATTTTCAGACAGTAAGTTTTGGAGAGTAGGAAAAATGGAAAACAAAAAAATATATTATTTGAATATTTATATACATATATATTTATTATTGGTAGTTTATATTTATTGTTGTAATATTTATATATATTGTTACTTAGTGTATAATATTAACATCTAAACAAGATTTTATGGAATTCTAATATTGGGTTTATTGGGTTGATTGTAGTAGTTGTGCATTTTCTGATGTTGGGATCTTAAGCATCTGAAAATTTGGTCAATTGGGTCACTTATTTGATGTCTTTCTTTACATAAAGTTTGGTTCTTACAATTTCTTAGGCTCACAATTAAATATACTTTGAATATATATATAAAGTATTTATTGTTGGTAGTTTATATTTATTGTTGTAATAATTATTCGGAACAATCACAAAAAAGCTTATTTAATTTATATAAAAAGATTAATAGATTTTTTTTTAAAATGAGCCAACTTATGAAAAAAAAAAAAAAAAAAAAAGACTTATTTTAGGCCAAATACCTAAAATCAGCCCAAAAAACAATTTTCTTAAAAAACCGGTTACCGGGCCGGGTAAAACCGGAACAGGCCGGTAACCGGAACCCTGGTTAACCGGGGTCCTGGTTTCTCAAAACCGAGAACCGGAGTACCCCGGTTCCGGTTCTCAGTTTTGGCCAAAATCCAGGAAACCGGACCGGGTTGACACCCCTATTTTTGCTTCCCTTACAATTATTTTAATAAAAAAATGTTTTATCTCCTCTTTGTTCTCTTTCTTTATTCTAATATTTATTAAAAAGAATATTTAAATGGTTTTAATTTTTTTTATTAACAATTGTTTGAAAGAATACTAAGTGCTTATTTGAGGAGAATAAAAATGCATTTAACACTTAAAAAATTTATTTTAAAAAATAAATATTCGTTTTATAAAAAAAATTAAAAGCACTTTTAAGGGCTCAAAAATGTTAAACGATCTTTTGACAAAAATTTAATTTTTTTTAACTTTCTGTCAAAAAAATATTTTTTTACTTAAAAATTCTATATTTTTTTTAAAATAAAATTCCAAACATAATGTAAATAATATAAAGACGGAAGTTTATTTGAATAAGAAAAACAAAAATAATTTGGTTCGAAAAATCCAAAGAAGATGGGGATTGTAGCAAACAATTCCGCCTCGTACGCCTACGCGGAGGAATTAAGGGCAGTGTGGTTCATCGGCCTGGACAGTTAGCTCTCCTACTCCCAACCACACGCCATTAATATATCTCCCTAACCCACCTATTTCTCTGCAATAAATCTTACTAGTATTCTCAAGGCCTACCCATTTTTGGGGATCTCATATAAGTTTCCCTCATCTTTGCTTTGCTGCTCAGCCTCTGGATGATCTTTGAAAAACTCGCTCCCTAATCAGAGGGCTTCGTCGCTTCGGCCATTTGGTGAAGTGGGTCTCTCTCTCTTTCGTGCTCAAAGATGAAAGTCTCTGTCGTTTCAAGGAGTGGTAAAGAACTTGTTAAGGGTGGCCTTGACCTCAGTGATTCCGTACGTTCTTCTTTTTTCTTTCTCTTACTCTCTCTTTTTTTTTTTTAGTTCCTAAAATAAGTGCTAGTTAATGTAAATCTCTGTCTGATTCCCGAGGAAAAACTGGAGGAAAGTAAACCCAAAAGAAGTTAGTCTTTTGATATTAGTTTTTCTGTTCTGGGGTTCAAAGAAATGGAAGACACTAAATTCAGCTGGGTCAGAAAGTGGTGCTAGGTCCATTTTTAGTGGAAGATTGGATTTTCGCAAAATAATTATGAACAAAAAAAATTCTTTTTTTTTTTCTTGGATTTATTTATTTCCGTTATAATTTTTCTATTTTTGTTTTAATGGAGCAATTGTGATTATTTATGTCTTTGTGTTTATTGCAGGCTACGGTAGCAGATCTGCAGGAGGCTATTCATCGGAGAAGTAAGTGCTGGATGTGCTTCCTTGTTGTTAGCCTTTTTATGCAAACTTTTAGATTGAACTACCAATTATACCTTGCTGATCACTTAATCAATGTTTAGCGAAATAGTTCATTTACATTTTTGAGAGGCAAGTTTCCTACATAGTGTTACTTTCCACTTGTGGGTCTAGTATTGGTGTCGTAGTGTGGATTTGAGAACGAAAACTGAAATTTTCTGTTCTTAAATGTGTTCATTTCTTACTTATCAAAAGAAAAGAAAAAAAATTGTGGTCATTTCTTAAGTAAGTTACCCAAAGTTCTATAAATGGCTGCCAAATTTCGAAGGCAGGTGAACTTCGGATTCTCCGATTGACCAGGTCCTACATGGTGTTGTGTGTTTGGAGAGGCGTGAAGGACATCTTCTCTATTTCCTCTCTTCACTTGATCGGTCATTTAAATGCTCTTCCTTTCTTGAAATCATCTTATTAAGAACCAGTGAGATGCTTGCTTCCTTCTTCTGAAAGCTAATATCAGAGCTTTGGTTGTTAATTGTCTACATCACATAGGCACAACCTTTCTAGTAATGACTTTTTTCAACACAGATTTGATTGTTGAACTGCATAAAGCTAATAAAGATTTGATTTTTAAGAGGCTAACACATTTTATTTGTATATACCTTGAAAATAGTTCTCCCTGCACATAGAATATTGTTTATCCAAGCATCACAGCATTTCAGAAACTTTATTTTTGCCCTTCTTGATTCAATTCAGTTATTTTGGCATTGCAGAAATCATTGTTCATTTTTATCTGTTAAAGCAGTAGGTCTTGTTTGAGATTTGTTTGACTAAGTTATTTTCAGATTTCAGAGAAACCATTATTTCTATATGGTGTGAATTTATGCATGCTGCAATGAAAATATTTATACTGTAAATTGCAATTTGTTTCCATATTTTTGTTGGGGATGTGATCTTTCTGTGAGAACTTTGTACTTCTAAGTTCATGGGATCACTAAGATTTGTCAACAAAATCAGCAATACTCTTTGTGCTTCATTTATCTTGTTTGGTCTTCATGTGTCGCTAGAATTGAGGCATGGCTTTTCCTAGTTCATCATTTTTGGCTTTTTCACTAGTGGACTTAAATTTATTACTGCCAATGCTGAGATTGTACTTCTATAATTTGTTTAATTTTTATTTTTGCCCCAAAAAAGAGAAGGGCGAGTGCATTTGCATGTGTGTTGAGAGCCTTGCATGTCAGGCGATTTCATTAATCCAATTTGCTTGTCTTAAATCAACAGCCAGAAAGTTCTACCCTTCGAGACAGAGGTTAACCCTTCCCCTCCAACCGGGATCAAAGGAGAAGCCCATTGTTCTTAATTATAAGAAAAGTCTCGAGGACTATTGCCATGGAAACTTGGACCATTTGACTGTAGTGTTTAAGGACTTGGGTCCACAAGTTTCCTATCGCACACTTTTCTTCTTTGAATACCTGGGTCCTTTGATCCTTTATCCCATCTTTTACTACTTCCCTGTCTACCAGTATTTTGGATACAAAGAGGAGCGCGTCATCCTCCCAGTTCAGACATATGCTTTATACTACTGGTGTTTTCACTACTTCAAACGAATTATGGAAACATTTTTTGTGCATCGGTTCAGCCATGCAACGTCACCACTCTCCAATGTGTTCCGTAATTGTGCATATTATTGGAGCTTTGGCTCTTATATTGCTTACTATGTGAACCATCCACTTTACACCCCTGTTAGTGACCTCCAAATGAAGATCGGTTTTGCATTTGGATTGCTTTGCCAAGTCTCAAACTTCTATTGCCATCTCTTGCTGAGGAATCTTCGCAGCCCTGATGGGAATGGAGGGTATCAAATTCCTAGTGGTTTTCTGTTCAATATTGTGACATGTGCAAATTACACAACAGAGATTTATCAGTGGTTGGGCTTCAACATTGCAACTCAGACATTTGCAGGATACACTTTTCTTGTAGTTGCTGCTGCTATAATGACCAATTGGGCCCTTGCAAAGCACCGACGCTTGAAGAAGGTAACTTTCTTTATTTTTTGTTCAACAAGTAATTTTTAACTTCTTTTTTGCCTATAACTGCATGCGTTTGGATGCCTATGATAATGTGAATCAGATTTGATATGAAAGTTGTTTTTGATAAGGAAATTGTTAATCTTTTACGAATTCAATGGAAACTGTTACTTTATTGCATTGTATCTTAATCTGCATTCTTGAAAATCATAGAATGCCTCCCTTAAAATAAATAAAGGAGAATGACAAAAAGGCAAGCCTAGTTACTGCTACAATTATTTAAAATAAATAAATAAAATTGAGGGTTATAGAACACAGATTAGTCCATCTAACGTAGATGGCAGGGAGGACATGAAGATTTAGGGGTGACATCAATCTGTCTCTCAGAGTCTTTGCACTTCTGAATATCTTGATCTGTATTCTATCTGTCTTTTGTAAAAGTAATTTCGACGACAGCAAAATGAGAAACTTAAAGTAGAATCCCTCACATCTTTCCTGTTTTATCAATATTGCTTCTTATATTTGTCCCCTTGTCATCTGCAGCTATTTGATGGCAAGGATGGAAGACCCAAGTATCCACGCAGATGGGTAATCCTACCCCCATTCCTGTAAAAGAGACTGCTCATCTTGCCGCTTGTTGGATCCTTTGGAGCCAAGATTTCGATTCGACAGCATGAATTCAAGATTGTTAGAGCTTTGTTCTTGTCAGAAATGAACTTCACATCTATTTAGACAACTTAATAGTCACTCCCATTTGAAGGACCTGAGGATAATAATATCTTTTTCTATTTTTTTCTTTTTCTTTTAGCATGTTTCCTCTCAGTTTGTCATATTATTTGGAACCTTGCTGGTTTATCTTTTAATCAGGTTGGCAGCTTCTTGACTGTTTTTTATATTCACTAGTCTTTTCCTTTTGCCCTCTAGAACTGGAAAGTTCTGAATCATGGCTCTTACACAAAGCAATACCTTGAGATCTTGAAGATGAAATATTTGCAAGATTTGCTGATAAAAGAATATTTGTAGTTATAGCTTAAAGAATGAGTAGGGGCTGGTACTTGAATTTGGTCCATAGTGTTCCTCCATTTTATAATGGCTGATAATGATTTTTTTTTTTTTTTTTTTCTCCTATTCATGCTGATAATGATGTCAACAACATCAAAAAAAAAAATATTTAAAAAAAAAAAAAAAAAAAAAAACCTAGCATGTTTAAAATCTTTAAAATAAAAATCAAACTAAAGTACTACCCACTTTTTTTTTAATCATATGTTCTTTCATCGCACTTTTAATCTTTTTAATCTTTTGCTTCTTGGTTCTATCATTATTTATTTCTTTGATATTTAATATGTTATATTTACTATTAGACGTTGTTAATTTTAGTTGGTTGTTGTTACTAGTTTCGATTGCGTGTTGTTGATTTGTGTACAAAATTAACTAAATCCTACTACTTACAATCGTTTATCTTCCAATAAAAATAATAAAATAGAATTAGTCATATTATTTATTGAAAATAATATACTAACAAAATAGTTTGTACCTTCTGCAATGGCTAATACTTTACATTACATAAGAACTTGGATAAGCACGTCCAAGTAGACAAAAGTGGTGGACAACTATTCTTGGCTGTAAGAAGTTGTCAAATCTAGTTTGGAGCATACTTTACGCTAAATCAAATTTTATATTGGATTATAATCTATTTTAAAAATTTCCCTTTCTCTCTAAAAAAAAAAAAGAAAAAAGTCTACAACTTTTCCCAGATGCCAGTCCATACTCAGAGGAAAGATGTCATTATTTTTTTCTTTTGCATCCCAAAAAGCATATCTCAAAGGTACAAATATCATCACTTTAGTGGCTTTTTTTTTTTTTTTTTTTTTTTGAGAAATACAAAATCATTGAACAATGTCTATGAAGGGAAAGAAGTATGTAATGAGAACAATGAGTTATGAAAAGGGTTTAATTTTTTGTAATCATTAATCTATTTTACTGGTTAATGGGTGGTGGGTTCAGTTCCAGCTCTACATTTAAAAAAGAAAAAAAAAAAAAAAAATTGGCTTGCATCTTGTTATTTGATAGCAATACATCTTCTATTATTGAATATGAACAATTAAAACTTATTCTTTTAAACATAAACTCATATTTTATGCTTAGAGATGTCGTTATTGAATAACAGAAAGTAATCCAAATAAAAATAAAAACAAAAAGTCATAAATAGTAATTAATATTAAACACGAATGTAAGAGAATCCGGATGAATATTCTATTTATTAAATAATGTTTGTTTAATTTTAATAATTATATTTTTAAATTAAAAGAAAAAAGGTCAAAATAAAAACAAATATTACTACTAGAAAACTAGGAAATCGGAAGCAAGAGGAGGCACCAGCCATTAAATCAAAATCATAATTAGATACTCTGGAGCGGAGGAAAGCCAGTCCAGCCCAATGGACGCGTTCTCTCTCTCTCACACCTCCGGTCCAGATTAATTCCGGACTGTACCCACCTCCAAAATCCAACGGTTTACATCGCATCTCGCGCCTCTTATATTCCCCATTTTCCCATTTCGCCCTCCTCTGTCTGTGTCTCTGTTGTCTCTGTCTCTCTCTCTCTCTCTCTGTTTCTCTTTCGCTCGCTCACCCGCCTTCGTTCTCCGTCAAATTCCGAAAGGTCAATTCCCCTATCTCTTTCTCGTCGATCTGTTCAGTTATCGCTCAGATCCGTGCCTCTCTTTCGTATATTTTCGAAATTCTCATTGAATTTCTTGAGTTCATTTCTCTCTCTTTTTATCTTTCTCTGCCTCTCAGTTTTGATTAACTGTTTTTAGCATCGTGATCGATTGCATGCACAAATGTGGATATTTATGATCTTTTTTTTTTTTTTTTTCCTGATAGATTTAGTTTTGGGCTTAAATTTTTATTTTTCTGTTATAACATTGTAAGATGAAAACGTGTTGGATCTAAATGGAAGGACGGAGGAAGGGATTGGCATTGTGTTAATCGTTTTCAATCTTTGTGCTTTTGAGAAAACAATAAAATGAAAATTGTAGGAAAGTTTAGTAAAATGAAAACAAGAACAAAGAACACGGAACGACCAATGCTGTCTCATAAGGTTTGTCTTACATGACAATTGTAACTGTGTCTGAATTAAGGAAAAGAATAAAATTTGGTACCCTTTATAGATCTATATCTATTTAATCTTTTTCTGTTGTCTGGTTGAATGCATTTTTTCTTTGTTGGTGTCTAACTTTAGCTTTTTATTGTGAAGTGCTTGATCCATTCTGTTGTTGCTTTGGAAAAAATAAATTTGCAATTGTTGATTGCAATGAGGTGGGGTTACATCTATGGGAAATTGCTGTTACTTTGATAGCTTTTTGTGGGGTTTTTTTTTTTATCTGGGTGACATCCTTTTCCCTCCTGTCGATTTGATAGCCGTGGAGAGATGTACAGAGAACTATATAATACTTTGTTATTGTCCTGCTGACTTTCATACTACAATGCCCAATCCATGGTAACCCATTTGCAGCACGACTATATTTTAGCATCTATCTTTCTGTTAAATTGGTTTGATTTATGCATCTTCTCTTGTGAACTAACGGAAAATGTTTTCTCAATCAAATTACCTAAATACTAAGAAAGTTGTGTGCGTGTGTGTGGACATGCGTGTTCTTGTGTTGTGTCTCAATTGGGTTGTTTTATCTGTGTGATGTTCTAGCCGATAGATGCAAGATAAGTAGAAAAAATGGAAGGAAGGGAACTCCTTGATTGGATTCTTGTTCTGGTTGATAAATATTGTGCACTTTTTGGACTTATCATAGTTTATCCAGCAGGTTGTAGAAGATGGCAGATGCTGAGGACATTCAGCCACTCGTGTGCGACAATGGGACAGGAATGGTTAAGGTATTAATTGAGTCCTCTCTTTGGTATGAATTTTGGTTTGATTTTTAATATGCAAAGCCGTTATTCACTGCTTAGTTGAGGTACTGCTCAATTTTCGGGCCTTTTCTCCCCTTCTTTCTTTTGAGCGGCGAATCTGAGAGAACTTACTATAACATTACATTTTAGGCTGGATTTGCTGGAGATGATGCACCACGAGCTGTGTTCCCTAGCATTGTAGGCCGTCCTCGTCATACTG
This sequence comes from Corylus avellana, assembly GCF_901000735.1. Classification (NCBI taxonomy): domain Eukaryota; kingdom Viridiplantae; phylum Streptophyta; class Magnoliopsida; order Fagales; family Betulaceae; genus Corylus; species Corylus avellana. The sequence goes on from NC_081547.1 coordinate 27,402,981, forward strand.
GTGTGATGGTTGGGATGGGCCAGAAGGATGCATATGTTGGTGATGAAGCTCAATCCAAGCGTGGTATTTTAACTCTCAAATACCCAATTGAGCATGGTATTGTGAGCAACTGGGATGACATGGAAAAGATTTGGCATCACACCTTCTACAATGAGCTTCGGGTTGCCCCAGAAGAGCACCCAGTTCTCCTAACTGAGGCTCCTCTCAACCCTAAAGCCAATCGTGAAAAGATGACCCAAATCATGTTTGAGACCTTTAACACTCCTGCTATGTATGTAGCCATTCAAGCTGTTCTTTCCTTGTATGCAAGTGGTCGTACAACTGGTAAGTAGTCAAAAAAATTATTTTAGTTAAGCAAGGGTTTAGAATAGAATTCTTCATTGAGACTGATGCAACATCCTTTAAATACCCAAAATTGCATGTGTTCTGCATGTCTTATTTCATCTTAACATATAAAAAGTCTAAAATTATTGTCATTCTTACATGGTTTGTTGTTACAATACAGTATGCATGTAGCCTAAATTTTGAGGATGTTGTCTCACCTGTTAGGGATCAATTGGTGTAACTTAGGCCCTTGACCATTTTTTTTTCTGAAACTAATAGTTAGTTTGACCCTACCCTCTAAAGGCAGTTTCAGGAGTCGGAACATTAATATGATGCATCTCTCTTCCCGTTGTTGTTGATGGATTGTTGCCCTTGCCTTGCAGGTATTGTGCTGGACTCTGGTGATGGTGTCAGTCATACAGTCCCCATATACGAGGGGTATGCCCTCCCACATGCCATCCTTCGTCTTGACCTGGCTGGCCGTGACCTCACAGATCATTTAATGAAAATTCTCACCGAGCGTGGCTATTCTTTTACCACCACAGCCGAGCGTGAAATTGTGAGGGACATGAAGGAAAAGCTTGCTTATATTGCCCTTGATTACGAGCAGGAGCTGGAGACTTCCAGGACCAGCTCTTCGGTTGAGAAGAGCTATGAGCTGCCTGATGGGCAGGTTATCACTATCGGTGCTGAGCGTTTCCGATGCCCCGAGGTTCTGTTCCAACCATCCATGATTGGAATGGAAGCAGCAGGCATTCATGAGACCACATATAACTCCATCATGAAGTGTGATGTTGATATCAGGAAGGACCTGTACGGTAACATTGTCCTCTCAGGTGGTTCAACAATGTTCCCGGGCATTGCTGATAGAATGAGCAAGGAAATCTCTGCACTAGCCCCAAGCAGTATGAAGATCAAGGTGGTGGCTCCGCCTGAGAGGAAGTACAGTGTCTGGATTGGAGGATCCATTTTGGCATCACTTAGCACCTTCCAGCAGGTATGCTTTCATTTCATACGTGCATTTTAACATGATCAGTTGCTTTTCTATGATTACTGATGAAAGGATTTTGCTTATTTCTCGAGTGCAGATGTGGATCGCCAAGGCCGAGTACGATGAGTCCGGGCCATCGATTGTGCATAGGAAATGCTTCTAAACGTTCAAGAACAGGATTTTTGAAGAAACAAACAGGAAGAAGTGCAGCTTGCAACCCTTTCGATCCAGCTTTGTTATCCTTTGATGTAATTCTCATGTGGGAGTGGTGAGTTTTTGAGAAGGCGGGGGAGTTGATTTGAAAATTCGTCCATTTCTTTCATTTATTATATATTTTCCGATTTTTTTTTTTTTTTTTGGTATACTCTGAGGGAGTATTTTTGAAATATTATATATGTTTATTACTGCTATTTAGGATCCTCTCTTAGATATGATAGTTGGCTCATCCTTTTTCCACTGGCCAAATGCAAAATACATCGAGATCTAATGCACAAGAGAATTACACGCTTTAAGAATAGGTATCAGTTAACATCTTATAAAAGAGCTACATTAAAAAAAAAAAAAAAAAAACGTCTTATAAAAGAGCTGCTGTGTAACAGTAAAAACTAAAAACTGAGGATGTTAACTGTTAGAAAAAAAGAGGACACTTAAAGCTAGTCTGATAGCAGCGATGCTATAGACTGATTTGCATCGTCACAAAATGGATGATCTTGATCTCCGGCGTATCCTTGCCGGGAGCCTGAATCATTTTCCGGCTCTTTCAGCACTGAGTTGATATACCGATGAGTTTCTTGTGCTCTTCTAGTCCCTTCCTTGATGGAGGAATTTTCGTTACAGTGAGAATTACATTTCCCATATATTTTGAGAGACGAGTTTTTCAAGGCTGCATCTGTTGAAGAGAACCGGAGGCCGAAGCTCCCAAACCCTTCAATCCCATGTGTTAGCTTTCGAGTTCTAGCCCTCTCTTCCTTGAGAAATGGCTCACTTTCCAGAAGCTTCAACACCCTCTCAGATGAGTTGGTGACACTCGAGCCCCAGTTGAAACTGCACATTTAAACAGAGGGAAAGCTTATTGAAACAGGGGTTGATTGGACGATGATGATAGTGAAAGGAAATGAATAGAGAGATCTTTATATGATGCATGCCAAGTTGCCAACCCTCTCTCGTCGATATACTGAAATCTTCCAATCTCCTTGATAACTTGTTTATCGCACTGAAACTCCTCCGCAACTCTACGTGGTCCATGGGTTAGAAGATGTTCCAATAGAACTAGAGCATTGTAAGAAACCCGCCAATTCTTTCTATCAAATTTCAACAACCTGAATTTGCAACCAAAAAAAAGAGAAGAAAAAATATTGACAGATTATTAAATTAATCATTTTTTACCAGCTTAATATTTTGAAATAAGTGACGATTTAACCAAAACAAAAAAAAAAAGCGCCAATCAAATCGAACAAGAAGAAACTTAGAGACCTCTTGTGTAGAATCTCCACAATTCTCCAATAATCATCGACTTCAAAGGCAGCCCGAGAAATTACTCCCATGGTACGTGTGTCCTGTGGCCATGCATGTCCATTTGTGGCTTCTTCTGTCATTCTATGAATCCCACCCACAAGAACCCATATCAGAAACAAATCCAAAACTCCCATATATATATATATGAACTTTTTCAAGAGTAAAAAGTGACTTACAGCTCTGCAGGAGTGACATCCGTCAGCGCCAATCGGGCAGTTTTTATCTTCTCTGTCAAGAACAAGGAAGCTTGCCTCTTGAATCCATGGAAAAAATCACTGCCCATGTTGCTTTTTTTTCAATGGAAAAACTTCAACAGGCCTCTGAGTTAAGGGAAAAGGTGATAAAAAAACTCATGACACAGATTCTTTAGGAAGCCTTATCAACGTACGTAAGAAATGCAACCACTCCATTGTTTACTGCAATAAACCCCAACTGTTCCATAAAGGTGGATTTGCTTATGTAATGAGAGGAAGAATACGTGTTTCCACTTTCAGTTGGAATTATATGAAAAGATGGTGGCCATTGACATGGAAATTTCCAAGTGAAGTTTGGTTAGCCCCTTATATATATATATATATATATATATATATATATCCTATTTCCAATTAATGAAGGAATGGCTTCAAAAACTAGTTGCAGCCAAAATATTGCAATTCTTACCAAAAAAGGCGGCTCCATCATGATGTAATCCCAAGTCTTCTGTCTAGAAAGAATAGGTTAGGCATGGTTGTTATCTACCTACTTTACATTCACAATTTGTACAATTTCTTAACATGGAGGTAACTTGTGACATTTAAAGAGTTGAATCAAATGATTCAAATCCTCTGTTGAAATATTGAGATTTTTTGTTATTAAGTTGTCCGGATTTTTATGACAAATAAGAGATGAGAGTTGTGGGGTCCATTCTCTTAACCTAATTAAATTTTTGTGAAGAGTCATGCTAGAAACCATATTTTTATTTCATTTTGTTGATGTAATAGTGTCAATCAAGTTTGATTTATAGAATTATTTATTCTGTGAAATTTAGAATGCCTAATAATAGTGTAAAAGAGTTTTCAAAATCAATATATTAGCTTGTTTGTGTAGATAAATACTTTATGGTTTTGGAATGTTTTAAATTGAAGGTTTTAAAATGCCTTAAATGAAGAGAGTCACACTTGGCACGAATCATCGGAGCTTTGAGCGATCAAATCATGAATAAGAATTATGATCATATGATTTAGTGATTTGATTTGGATCGTAGGATGATGATGTATGGGTGATCATACCATAACAAACATGGTCATCCTCGTACCAAATCATTTCCATGAATGTGATAAGTTATATGAAAAGAGAAACAATGCAACTCTTGGCTAAGAGTTGCATTGCATTCTATAAATAGAATGTGAGGGTAAGAATATTCATACATGTAATTCTCTCTGACATTTTCGTTTCTCTTTGTCCTCCATCAAATTTCCACCCAAACAGTAACAAATCTTTCTACTAGAATGTGAGGGTTAGAATATTCATACATTTTATTCTCTCTGACATTTTCATTTCTCTTTGTCCTCCATCAAATTTCCACCCAAACGGTAACAAATCTTTCTAGCGAAAAGTCTTTCATAATTCAACATAAGATGCTTCTAAGGTAAATCTAACGGTTGGATTTACTAGACCGTCAACAAAGTCAACTATAAGATCAAATTAAATTTGAACAAATGGTTGAAATTAAGTGATCGTTACTAATAACTACGGTCTAATAGTTATAATTAAATAACCATTAATAATAATTTAATATAATGGTCAAAATTAAGTGTTTGTTAATATTTGATGGTCATATTTTATTGACTGTTAAATTAGCAATTAATCACTATTAGTTGTGAAATTATATGTTTATCAGTGAACACATTAAAACTTTGGTTTGATACAAATATATACTAATATATTTTGCACTTGTACTTTCTTAGTTGATTAGTTTGCATTGTCAAGTACAAGGAGACAACTAGTGTACTTGGACTAAATCATAGCTTGAAGCCAGTCGGTACTAGGTAGTTTGTGTGGTTATCAGTTGGATCACAGGTTCAAGCCTTTGTGCATATCATGTATTCTCTATCCCAGTCACTAGCATTAACGATTATTGCAGTGAAGCAATATCCAACATGTCCTCCATTTTTTTGGTAAATATCCTACATAATTCAAGCACTTATTTCTTGTGAAGATCATGTCAGAATCTGAATTTTGTCAGAAAAAAATGTACCCACAAAGAGAGAAGGGGGAGAAAACAAAAAAGAAAAAAGAAGTACCCCCAAATAATTTTACATGCTGAAACCCTAAGGTAAAGATCATGGCTTGCATAAACAAGCTCCAAAAATTGCAAAATTTTCTTAATGGAAATGCTCGTGAAAGAAAAGAAGTGTATACCCTAATGCCTAATCAGGTGTGTCGCTTTTCTTTCTGTGGTATTGCACTAGGTCGAGAGCACAATGCCCTTCCACATGAACTCCAATACTCAAGTAGAAACTGTCCACATTCGGGTTCGATATCCCACAGACATAAGGGCAAGCTCCCAAAGTATATTTGGTATGCTCAGTGGATTCACCTTGGATCCAGGAATTTCAGACCAGTTGACAGATATCTCGAGCATTTTGATGTCAAACCACTTGCATAGAAACACTAACTCAACATCAAAACACCACCTGCAGAGAGTCCATAATGCAAGTCAGTTCCCTCAACAGGTTCTACACATAAAAAGAACAGCCATCACAAGTCATTTCCAGAAAGGGAAGGGGGACCAACCAAATTGAGTCAATTGACTAATGAAAAATAAGAATATAGAAAGATTACCCAGCCATGAGTCCCTCTTACATTTCTACAAATTCGACAATGAAAGGATAGCATGAAAGGGTAAAAGAATCCTCTATTCTATTCAATAAGAAGAGCAAGCATCTGCATGATCTCATTGCAAAATGCCTCTAAGAAAGTTGCATATCAATCCAGTTACCTCTTTAAACGGATGTTTTTGAAAAGCTTCCTTGCAGCAGCCCTAGTAAACATCTTGAAACCACACTGATGCAGTGATGAGTCAACATCAGGATAAAAATTGAAGTGTAATTTCCCAAGATAGAGCTTCATGGGTAAGCATAAATGAAGTCCTGGACTTCTAAACTTGTACCAACTGGAGGTCAATTAATATTACCAAAAAATGAGGCAGAATTACCTGTGTGTCACGAATTCCAGAACCCGCAGTCAAGAGGACCACAAGATGGAAACCCTTCATCAAAAAGTTGCGGTACCATTTCCTCTGGGGCATATAAGCGAAATGATTCAACAAAGTAGAATATGAAACAAAATTGCCAAAGAAACGAAGTATAAAGCATATAAAATGGGCAGCATTAGAAGACTGAACTGTAGCCAGAGCTTTCTCCTCAAGATGAGCACGAGAACCAAATGCAGCCATTGGAATATCAGATATCCTAAAACTCGAATTGCTAGCTGCTGAATCTCCAGGCTGAGATTCCTTTCTGGCAAAAGCATGGATCTGGTGGGCATAAGAAAAGTATAAAATCAGGGATTTTACAAACCTGATTTTCAAGTTTCTCTAGTATAAAATCTTATCCCAAAAAAAAAAAAAAAAAAGTTTCTCTATTATAAAATGACGATGATACAAACCTGACTTTCAAGTTTCTCTAGGTCATTAACCTTAGTTGCTCCATCAGCATCCAGCATTAGAAGTAATTCACCACGTGAATGAAGCATGCCCTGTTTTACAATGCTTTCACAGAGGTAAAGAGCTTCAATCAATTGTCGTCATACAAAGGGGATAAAAAAAAATGGAACATCCAACAACATCAGAACATGTTCACAAGAGATGGTTCGAATTAGACTCACTTTTCTGATAGCTTCTCCCTTTCCATGATTTGTACCAAGAAGGATAACTCTCACATTGTCTACAGTGTATTTCCTTACAAAGTCAAAAGCTACTCTTTTTGTCCCATCAGTACTTCCATCATCAACAATCACCACCTGTTAAAAATTCATCCATTTGAAATGTAGAGTAGCAGAAAATGGAAGTAAAAACTCAAGCTAGCAAAACACATTGCATAATTTTTTTGAAGGATATAGAAACACGTATAAATTAAAATAATGAACTGGCTTAGAAATTACTAGAAGAAAAGCAGCATTCTTTTAAAAATGAAAGCTGGTGAAAATTAAAAGGCAGGACTAAAGACCACATTTTGGATTCTCCTCCCAAGGCAATGCCAACATAAGCACACAGAAGGCAGTACCTGGCAACTAAGAACAAGACAAAAACCAAACAGCGCAAGGGAAAGCAGCAAGTAAATGTAGATGCCTCTAATGAACAATGGCACAAGCAAGGAGGGCGGGGTGATTGAAGGTAATATTCATGAAGTGAGAGTTCAAATATTAGGGGCAATGGTTTACTCAATTAAACATGCTAAGGAAGATTATTTACTATGTACTGAGAATGGTTTGAATGCCTTTTTTTTTTCTTCTTCTTGTGGGGTGGGGGGTAACTTCAAAAGAGCTTTACATACTAGATCCACAAAAATGATCAAGCACAAGATCCCATTTTTTGAAAATATTACTGAGCCCAAATGGGAAAACTAATCTACCATCTGCTTGTATGGAGGAGCCCTCACAATTAATATCCATTATATTGTTAAGGCAAAGCGCTAGAAAGATAGGCATCCCAATTTGAATGTCATTAATAGAACATGAATATGACAATGGATACAGTCTGAGGGTTGCAATCAATGATACAATCATCCCTCATGGCCATCATAACCAACTGAGATGATCCCGAAACTGAAAGGAGAGAAATGATACCTCATAAGAAAATGACTTATCCTTTGCTGCACGTTGTTGAAGATAACTACAAAGTAAAGACATAAGTATCACTAAGAAACTCCCTTAGCAGTAGCTGTCAACATAAATCACTATGGTAGTAGGGGTGGTTGTCATGCTTAACTACAAACAAACACCAAAAACACATAGCTTGTTCAAAAAGAAAAGTAGAGTGCAATCAATTATACTCGAACTTACTTCATAGTTTCCTCGAGAGCTCCAGGAAGTCTATGCTCTTCATTGAATGCAGGGATTATTAAGGATATATACTTCTCCGCTGGATCAGAAATATGTGGGCATGGAACCTAAAAAATAAAATCATTCTAGAAACATTAAAATCATACCAAAACCACTACAAACACAACATTGTAAAGGGAATAAATTTATCAAAATAATGCTACCAAGAGAATTATTATAAGTCTTTGCAGACACTTTTTAAGTCCATATTTTGCTCAGACACTATATACTCTTCTCAGACTCAACAACAATGTCGACTTGACATCAGAAGTTTATAATTCTTCTAAACCTTTATATATATATATTAAGCAGATTGTGCTAGGGTTTTATCATCTAATCTTCTCTGAGGGGATAGCTTCTCTTTCCATAGAATGCATCACCCAGGACCTTTTACCTCAATGACAAAAAGAGAATAATAAAATGGTTCGATTTAACTAGGGCATGAAAATGGTGACATAGATTCTTTGATAGAACCGAGCTGACCTTGCTATTCAGTTAGAGAACTACATTTCAGTTTGCCCATTTGGCGTATGCTATGCATTTGAATTGCTACATTTTAGTTTCCATTGTGTCCATTGTGTTTGGAACTTGTGCATCTTAAAATTGCTTTTACACTGAATTGAATTCATAATTCTTCCTAGAACAGCTACACATTTCATTAACTTCACCCATTTGTAAGTCCTCAACAAAGATCAAAATTGATTGCTTCAGATAATTTCTTCACAAAACAAGAACGAATTTCAATACCACAGAGTAACAGGAAACTAAATCTCAGGAATTTCAAATCCCTAATACTCCTAAAAATCCTAATCGAAGTTAAAAATGTATGTATTTCTATGTATGTACGTGCAAGTGCAATGTAGATTTACCTGTTTTAACGAATTAGGGTCCTCAAATATCGCGGGAGCTTCGACGTGCCTATCAAAGGATTAAATCAAATATCAAACAACAAATTAAGCATTTTATTGGAAAGGAAGAGATTTTGAGAAATTTGATGTGGGGATTCGAACGTACGCGTGGTTGTGCCTTCTTCGAGAAGCTTCGAAGATGATCGCAGAAACTAAGCCAAAGAGTGCGATCAGAATGAGGGCGAGCAAGAGCTCCACCACCGTCCACAGAAACCCCATTTTCGCTTGCGGAGTTTCTGTGCGTATTGGTCAGCGTCTAGTAAATAAGCAGGTTTGACAATTTTGGTTAGTTAATGTGGTTCGGAGTAAACTTGATTTTTAAAAACTATTTTAAAAACGCAAATGCTAAACGCCCAACTTTTAAAAAACGCAGTTAACCATTTCGCAACCCTTAACCATTTAGCCAAATGGATGTTTGATTTTGACTTTTAAAATTGCAATTCAGTCTTTAAAATTATACGTTTTTAAAAAAGCACCTCATTACCTTCCGATTTGAAAACACATATTTTATGCTTTTTCAAACAACAATTAAAAAAAAAACGCAATCCCAAATAATTTATTTTTTTGCAATTTAATTTAAAATCTTACTTTTTTTTATATATAAAATTGCAATCTCAAACATACCCTTAATCCAGTTGTGTCGATTTACTTTAGTTGTTAATTTGTTAATAATTAATCCTAATACGATATGACGGGGCGATCAACTCGGCCCATTTAATACACAAATCATGTTGGGTTGATCCAACTCATTTAATAAATAGTTCATATTAGGCCAATTGGTTAAACAACTCATCCATGGTTAAGCAAGTTGACTCGATATTGACTGTTCAATCAATTCAACTCAATAGTGACACAAACCCGATTATATCAAATGTTAGCATATCAATTTTGTATTAAGTTTGCAAATTGTTAGCTCTACTTAAAAGATTCATAATGAATAGGATGGAATAGTTATAAGTTATACTCAAACAATATACAATATCCATTATATTGTTAATCAAACAACAAGAGCCATAAGCCCGTCTAGCTCAGTTGGTAGAGCGCAAGGCTCTTAACCTTGTGGTCGTGGGTTCGAGCCCCACGGTGGGCGTCCTGAAATGGTAGATTAAATGTGTTTTAGTCTACAACGTTTTACTGAAAAAAAAAATGAAGCATATATCAATAGCTTTTTTTTTTTTTTTTTTTTTTAAGCACGTATCGGTAGTTTGATTACAGAGATTTAGAGGGATTCTTCTAATGATTTGATTATCAAAGCCTTCAACATTTTCTTGCAGCACATATATATTGGCTAATTGGCAGTATAAAACTACAAAGGTCTGTTTCTGATGGATTTGTTCCTAAAACCCTAGAAGTTTCTGAGTACAATTATGTTCCAATCAGAAGATCATAACATTGAGTTGAATGCTTTAAGCAAGGATGCACGGCAACATATACCCAAATCACCAGAATTTCTCAATAGCCTGATGCTACAATTACCATAACAAGTTTCTTTAAGGAGAAGACCGTGCTAGTTTTAGATTAAGAATGATCACTGGATAAAGATTGTAGTTGGGACTTCATGCAGCATAGATGCAGTGGATCATAAAAACAACAATACTAGATTTACAGTTCTTCTCAAAATTAACCAAGAACAAATCAAGGAATTGATACAAAATAATAATAATAATAATAATAAAAAAAGTCAAAATCCTACTAAAAAAATAAAACAAAACAAAATTTTCGGATTACGTTTAAACGGATAAAAGTCTCATTCTACCTAGCTTGCGATGAAATCCCCGTTCAACAAGATATCGATTGTTTCAATCAAGGCTCGATTGTTGTTGGAACTTCATGCATCCTAGGTGTAATGGATCACAGACACAACAGTACTACTAGATTCACAATTCTTCCTAAAACCAAGAATAAATGAAGGAATTGTGGCAACAAAAAAAAAAAAAAATCATATAAACCATCATAAACCGCAGATAAGCCCGTTCTAAATGAGTTTATATGTAAAAACAAGTCAAAATCTCACTAAAAAAAATGAAAGTTTGAATTGCATTCAACCGGGCATCGACGGTTTCGATCAAGGCTGGCTTAAATGTTGTAATTTGAAAATCTTGATGAAATAATACTTTATAGTCTTTTGAATAAGTTTTCCAACACAATCAAAATTGTCTTCCTAAGATATTGAAATCTCAAACTTCAAAGTCACTTTTTTATTATTATTATTATTATTATTAAGGAGGACCTGCTTGAAAATTGGCCTTCATCAGGAGTACTGAAGAGCAACAAAAGTGGTTCTCATGTTCTCTTTTTCTACTGGACCCTTGAATCAGTTGTGTCACACCAACTTGCCAGGGAGTCAGGAAATACCATTAAGGTGGGATGTCATGAAGTAGTTTGGTTCTTTAAGGCTCATATTATTAACTTTTATTGTATTTTCTGCAGTAATTGAAGAGCTGTTTGCAACAGATATTTCATGTGTCACTTTCACTTTAGTAATGCTATTATCAGCTTTCAGTTCCCATTATGGTACCAACGTTTGATTATCCATCTTGTGCTAACATAGTACTGTCATGATACTTTGAAACATTGCAGAGGACATGCCTCATTTGAAAGAGTATTGTCACTTAATACAGCTTTTATTACATTTTTTTTATAAATTGATGTGGTAATTCAAGTAATACTTGTTATGTCAACTACTAATTAAATAATTAAATTGAAGTAATATTACTCTTCACACTACTAATGTTGCATGTACTCTTAGGTGACTTTTTTTTTTTTACTTTCTGAAATGATTGACATGAAAAGCCATTTAAAACACACAATGTGAACTCGTGTGAATGAAATATGTAT